>NC_065447.1:85884830-86127339 GCF_917563875.1 Diabrotica virgifera virgifera | reverse complement strand
GTTCCCATTGTTTTCAATCTGGTAGGATGTAGAGTAACATTTTTAGGTGTTGTTTTATGCGCTATTAGATTGAAAACTTAGTCTTTAGTCTATAGTTTGTTAAGTTCAGGTTATTAAGGAGCATTTAAAAATAGAAAAATATACAGAGTGAAAAATATACATTAAAAATGAAGATTATGGACTAGGCTAGACTTGCATCAATTACCCTGTACCTACATATATAAATTTATGTTGTACATTAAAATTTAAAAGTTGACGTGTACCATCGTTTTTTATAATTTTTCAAATAAAGCCTCAAATAATTTTATTTAATTGTGGTTTATCACACTATATAATTTAAAAAATTCGACCATGTAATATTCATAACAGTCTCTACACTCTACATGATATAGTTGATCGAGATCAGGTTGTTAAGGAGCTTGCAAAAATATACAGGGTGTTCCATTAAAAATAAAGCTTATGGACTATGCTAGGCTTGCATACATAATATGTTAATATATGTTATAGCTTACATAATATGTTAAAAAGCGCAGATTTATATACAAATCTTTTTTTATAAAAAAAGGGTCTTAGCGTTTTTTATAATTTTTTAAAATAAGGAAAAATAATTTTATTCCATAAGTGAGTTCCACCATTATTACCTATAATCATTCACTAGCACCTTTACACTTACCTATTTAAATTAAATATTTTAAATTGTCTGAACTGCGATTAAATAGTAATAAAAATAGAATAAAAACCAACATTTTTATAGAAGCAATTATTAAAATGAAATTTTTAGTAAAACCAATTAGCTATTATGAGTTAATAGTTTCTAGCAATTTAGAAGTTTATAAATTGTTATACACACACGCAAGAAATTTAAGAATAACAATTTGCAACCATAGTTTATAGAAGAAAATTTATTCCAAACTTTAAAAAGATTAAAAATAATAATAATATTACTAATAAAAATAAAACAAATATAAATAAAAAACAAGTAAATAAAACACAGAACATAAAATTATATAACATTTTTTTTAAATATTAATAAAAAAAATAAATAAGAAGTGTATTATGTTTATCAAATGTATAATGTGGATTTTCTTAAATATTTAGATTGTTCTTAGAATTAATTTAATTTTTTTTGGTCTTCAGAATCAAAGTCCAATATTATTAGGCGAATTAAACCATAGGTGTGGTAGTTCATATCCCCTAATAACGCGAGTTTAAAATAAGTCCGGAAATGAATAAATTGATAAATTCTTAGCAACTTTCGTTCCGTAGAGTTTTTAATAAAGTAGATAAGCTTTGAGTTATTTGCTATTGAAATTGTTTATTTTTCGACAAAAAAACAAGTTTTCAGGTGGTTTTTCGCAAATAACATAAAAATTCAGTATTTTGTCGAAAACGATATTCTTAGTAAAAATTTAGCATAGAAAAAAATGAAGTTGTGTATCCTCGAAGTCTCGAAGACCCAGTGAAAGCAAAGTTGTAGTTCTTAAAAAATATGTCTTTATTCGTCAAATTCCAAATCGAATATTTTAACGTGAAATAACCAAAAAATGAAATTACTTACTTATTTTAAACGTACGTTTTTCACCCCCGAGAAGGGGTGGCTGTCACCCCCAAGTAAAAGCAACCAACGGCACAAGTTCAACTTTGAAGTGGAGGGTAAGTAGAATCTAAATCCAAATAAGCATGCTATTCAGAGTTCACCCTGAAAATTACACTCCTTAACACGTTGACGGACAGTGAATCAAATGTATATGCAAGTGTTGTGACACTTTTGTATTTTGCAAAGTAGAATAGGAAAAAATACAACGTCTATAGACGTTGTGTCACATTACATCGATGGAAATTAGACGTCTATAGACGTTCTGTCCGTTAACGTGTTAAGGGTCATTTACTTGGCTACTTTGTGAGATGTGTTTCACATACTTTCACATAGTATTTTACATAAGTTTCTCAGATAATTTTTTATGCCCTATTTCTGAGAGAAGAATAACGGATAAAACAATATTTCTGCGTTACAATTTCAAAATTAGCCAGAAATAGAAAAATAACAGAACATATTTACAGTGCTGGTAGAATTAAACAAATTTAAAGTAATGTGATATACAGCAAACTAGACGTTATACTATGTAAATAAATAAATAAATATGTAAAATGTAAATAAGTAAATAAGACTATGTAAATCGTAAACATTTATCATATTGAATATAGAGATGGCAGGAGAGGGACATATATTCGAATGTTTCCATTTCCTTTATTTTTTAAGCTCTTAAAACCAAAACGATCATTTTCTAACGATTACAAATTTTCTCTGTTTAAAAAATAGTCTTTCTTTAAACATAAATAACTATTTAATTGACTGACTTTTATTATAACACTTAATTTTTAATTCGATAATGGAGCAAAATCTTAGACGAGTATTTTAATGTCATAATTTATAGCAAGATATCATAAACTTTAATTATCTATTTGGCAATCACGCAGCACTTTGGAAAAAAGTTATAAAAACGGATATTTCATCATTTATAACAGTAAAGTAGAGATGTGGAACAAATATTTTTTGAAACAAAAATATTCTATATAAATAGACTTTGAGAAGCTAGTAAAGAATATTATAACTTTCTGGTTATTAGAGAAAATTTTTAAGACCAGGAAGAAAAGAAGATAAAACCGAGTACAAAACAACATTACAAAACGAACTTAAGAAGTAAGAAATGTAAGAAAAATACCAACACGAAACAAATGAAGAGTTCCAATAATTAGTAAGTGAATAAATCCAAAGAAACCTCGAAGAAAAGTGGAAAATATTCAAATGAACAATAACTGATAAGGCAGAAGAAGTCTATAGAGTAAGAAAAGTTAACAAACATTTTAAGAAGAATGATGGACTGAAGAAATCAATGCATTAATAGAGGAACATAATACTGCCTGAAAGTTATACAATCACCAATTTGTACAAAGAAATAAAGAGGAATATATTACGAACAAAAACATCCAAAAATCGGAGTCAAAATGGCAAAAAAAGAAAGCTATGACAAATTTGAAACTAGCTTGAATGAAGGATATCAGGAAAATAATATGGAAATGTCTAGAACAACGGGAAATACGAGATCCAATGAATTCAAAATAAAGAAAGAAATTGAAAAATAAAGAAATAGGAAAAGAACTTCAAAGCTAAAAAAGAAAACTTAAATATAATAATTGGACATAGGAACTTGCAAGGAGTAAAACTACTGAGTTTACTCTACTTAGATAATATTGTATTAGTAACGAACAATAAAAATAAAATGCAAAGTCTATTTTTCCGCTTGGGAAAATCAGAAATTGGGAAGTAGAAGGAGAAAAGGCGAACGAGAAGGAAATGGATCAATCAGTTCGAAGAGATAGGAACGAATAAAGGAAGAAGTATTGAAGAATTTAAGAGTATGGCCAAAAATAGAAATGCATGAAAAAATGGGTAAAAGAAGTACCGGAATTCCAAATCGACGCCTGCAAGCTCAAAAGGATATGAGAAGAAGAAGGATAAAAAGAAGAAGGGGAAGAGGAACAATTACATAATTATCATTTTTTATGTAGATTGTTGACTTTGGTTCCACTTCCTTCTCTATCTCATTTACTTTCAATTTAATTTTCCATAATTAGCTGTAATTCTCTATTATCTGATTCTGTATCTTGATCCTTTTATGACATGTCTAAAACATTCAAGTTTTCGCTTTTTGACTTCCTCGCTTGTATTCCTCCGGGTGGGACTTCAATATTGGTAACTCTGTCTGTCAATTTTATACACAGCATTCTACGACAGGACCAAAGTTTAAATGCCTCTAATTGTTTGATATTTATTTTTTTCGGAATCTAGGTCTTAGAGCCATAAAGTAGCCCTTTAGAAACATACCAACGCAGTAGCCTTGCCCTAAAGCCCATATTTTTATGCACCTTGCATAAAATAGTTCCATGAGAATACCTCAGAAATACCTACTGACAATACCATTGGCGTTAAGAGCAAACAGTAGCGATCAACAGGTACCAACAAACGCGTTCCAAGATTGCGGCTTTAATTTTGAATATTTTGTCGAGATATTTGACACACATATTCGTAATATAATAAAGAATGGCGGTACAGAGCCGAATTTCAGAAATATGTTAGTATGTGGAAATTACCCTATAACTAAATAAAATATTGAAAAAAGGAGCCTGCACCGCCATTACGAAAGACAAAAAATACACTTTCTTCAAATAAACTTTTTATCCCGTGCCAAGATTTTGTGTCACATTGGAATTACTAAAAATCGATTTTTTTATAACAAGAAATCGAACGTCACTGACTTGGCAACATTTCGCGCCTATGTGTATAAAAATTATTGTTTTTGTTAGTATAAACGTCACTATCAGTGTCGAATTACCGACGCACTGTTGCCTCACTTTTGAAAGATCGCAGAACTTTCGCAATCTTGGACCGCGTTTGTTGCTACCTGTTGATCGCTACTGTGTGCTCTTAAGAATGACTGATTCAAGAAAAAAATCTAGAATAGACTGACTTAAAAACAGGAAGCTCTACTTTGCTATTTTGCAATATTTAAATAGTAATAGGAAATACTATAATAGAGACAGAACGAAAACTACGACGATGGAAAGAGTACATCGAGGAACTATTTCATGACCAGAGAGAAGCTAGTACATCCGTAGATAGCCAAACCGGAGATGTAGGCCCAGAGATATCCAAATCAGAGGTTAGTCAGGCAATAAACTCTATGAAAACCAATAAATCTGCTGGTCCAGATGAATTACCTAGCGAGCTGATAAAGTTGGTCAACGAGAAAAACCTGGACATAATAGTAGAACTGTTCAACGCTATCTATACTACGGGAATCATCCCTAGAGAAATGTTGACATCAGCATTTGTGTGTTTGCCAAAAAAAGTGAATGCCAAAGAATGCAGTGACTACCGAACCATAAGCTTAATGTCACATACCTTGAAAATTCTGCTGAAAATTATCCACGCCAGAGTACACTCTAAACTGGAGCTGGATATTAGTGACACTCAATATGGGTTCCGCAATGGAATGGGCACCAGAGAGGCATTATTCTCCTTCAACGTGCTGACACAGAGATGTTTGGATGTTAACCGTTCTCTTTACGTCTGTTTTATAGACTACAATAAAGCGTTTGATAAAATAAAACATGACCGACTCATGGAAATTCTAAAAACTAAAAACCTAGATGAAAGAGATTTAAGACTAATAACACATCTCTATTACAATCAGCGAGCAATAGTAAGAATTGAAACAGAAACATCTGAAGAAATGGAAATAAAAAGAGGAGTCAGGCAAGGCTGCATACTATCACCTCTATTATTTAACGCTTATTCTGAAGAGGTAATGCGAGAAACTCTGGAAGATGAAACAGTCGGCATAAGAGTAAATGGAGTCTTAGTTAACAACATCAGATATGCAGATGATACAGTAATAATAGCCGATAATTTACAAGACCTGCAAATACTCATGAGTAAAATAGTAAGGTGTAGTAGGGAGTACGGACTCTCTCTCAATATCAAAAAGACAAAGTTTATGAAAATTAGTAAAAACAACCATAATACTAACGAAATCTTGATAGCAGAGGGCCAGCAGATCGAAAGAGTAAAAAAGTACACTTACCTAGGGACACTTATAACCGAAAATAATGACTACACTGCAGAAATCAAAGTCAGAATCGAGAAAGCACGTTCTAATTTTATGAAAATGAAAAAGGTCCTATGTAGTAAAGATTTAACATTAGCTCTTAAAGTACGCCTAACAAAATGCTACGTATATAGTGTACTATACTATGGACTGGAATCATGGACGTTAAATGTAGAGACAATGAGACGACTTAACGCCTTTGAAATGTGGACGTATAGAAGAATTATGAGGGTTTCCTGGGTAGATAGAGTTACGAACAATGAAGTACTGAGAAGAATAGGTAAAGAGAAGGAAGTTGAACTGACAATTAAAGAAAGAAAACTACAGTACCTCGGACATGTGATGCGGGGCGAGAAGTATGGCATCCTGCGACTCATAATGCAGGGAAAGATAGATGGCAGAAGAAGCATCGGCAGAAGACGAATTTCATGGCTGAAGAACCTGAGAGAATGGTTTGGATGCAGCTCAAAACAACTATTTAGAGCTACTGCCTCAAAAATTAAAATAGCTATGATGATTGCCAACCTCCGTAGCGGAGATGGCACCTGAAGAAGAAGAATATTTAAATTTTATTGTTTAATGTATATTAATAATATTATAATATATAACCTGTGGGAGTTTTTTGTCAGTTCTTCTATCAGGCGCGGCCCCCTGCGAATGGGGGATGCTTTCTGGGTATTCGTAGCGCCAGTACCCAGAGAGTAGCAGGGATACTTGCCGTGGAACAAAAACTGACACCTGGCAGTAGGTATAAAATGCACACCCATGAGAATGGAGAATAATAATTTATGTTTAGGATCGCTGCCTGGGGATCGCCAGGGCACGTCTGGAGCCGGCGCTGGACGTGACAGCATGCGGGACGTCGGTGGCAGGGTGTTGAGGAGGCGGGCCCCTGTCATACAATCAGCTACAGCCCAACAACAACAACAACCACAAGCGAGCCAAACAACAGCAAGAGCTCCACCCGCTGAAGGTGCTGCGCTGGAACATCAGCCGGCGCTCACTCAAGCGGGACGACCGAGGCAGCGCATGAAATGGACTGTGTCCATTAACGAAAGCATTTTGCGCTCCTATTATAAGGTGACAAACTTCGGTCAAGAAACGATCGGCTACAGACAACAGCTGTATGCCGAATTTTGCAGGGAGTACCCAGATATTCAAGTATCGGAGCAAAGAGTATCAGATCAATACCGGGTAATCATAAGAAACAACCTTATCCCAGAGGCTAGACGCAATACGATCAAAAGCGAAGTCGAACGGGAGATTAACAACCAAGGGCTAGTTTTAGATCAAGTCCCTAATGAAATCCTTGATGAGCAGATCCCTGAGATTCCCATACCAGAAACTCAACCTGACAATACACAGCAGGAAAACAACGAGTTGCGCGATAGTCTAGCAAACGAAATGGCGCGTGCCGTACAAGAGTTTAATGGAACAAATCCACTTAGCAGACCACCGCTACCACGAATAAACTCTTGTAAGAAACTAGGTGCGCTGTTACAAATTGTGAACACTGAAGTCCTACCCAATTATGTCGTAGAAGCCCACACATTGGAATATCTGCATATGCTAATCTACTGTGCAGCAACAGCAATTGCTAATGTAATGGGCGTTAAGATCAGAACACGACGGGGTACTAATAACGGAAGGACTGGTAACAGAACTGCACCCTGGGAAAAAAGACTTCTCGGAAAAATTGAATTACTGCGTAGGGATATTGGTCAAGTTACAGAATATGTAAGAGGTGTAACAAGTAGAAAGGTCATTAAGAGAGCTGAAGAAATAATGCGGAGCACTGCAGGACACTCGAGATACGATCCAGAAAATAACACAGCCCAACAGTGTCTGGATACATTAAAACAAAAACTCTCCGTCTATTCAGGACGATTAAGAAGGTATAAAGTTAGTAACAACCGAAAATGTGACAATGCACTTTTTGAGAACTCTGAGAAGGCGTTCTACCGAAAACTCAATTCCACCGTAGAAAGTGTCGACAAGTCTTACCCAAGCCAAGAAGAAATTCATGAGTTTTGGGGAAATCAACTTTCCACACCAGCTGTTTTTAACAACAATGCTGGCTGGATAGAAGATACGACGCACAACTGTCACCACTACGTCACTGCTAACTACGAACCATTCACGACTGAAGAAGTCTCAAATGTCATCAAAGAGCTTCATAACTGGAAATCTCCTGGACCAGACGGAGTCCAGAACTTCTGGCTTAAAAAGTTTTGGAGTGTTCATGAGTGCTTATCAACATTAATTAATCATGTTATTTCTAATCCGCAGGAATTACCATCATTTCTAACTCAGGGAACTACTTATTTAATACCCAAGGATCAAAATAACACCCAAGATCCATCCAAGTACCGCCCAATTACTTGTCTTCCAACTTTGTATAAATTGGTCACATCCTGTGTAACCCGGCGTATCTACCAACATTGTGCTCTAAACAATATCATAGAGCCTCAACAGAAAGGATGCGCTAAGGGTTCCATGGGTTGCAAAGAACAGCTTATCATCGACTCAGTCATTTCTAACCAGGCATTCACTAAAAAAAGGAACCTTTTTACTGCTTTTATTGACTATAAAAAGGCCTTTGATTCAGTACCGCATGAATGGCTAATAGATATATTGAAAATATACAAAGTCGATGATAACATAGTGACCTTTTTAAGGCATATAATGAGAGATTGGAAGACTAAAATTCACCTCCAAATACCTGGTGAAAACAATATCGAAACCGAAAATATCGCAATCAACCGGGGCCTATTTCAAGGAGACTCGTTGAGTCCATTGTGGTTCTGTTTAGCTTTGAACCCCCTTTCCCAGCTATTAAACTCCACTGACGCAGGCTTTAGCATTAAAAGCAATAATACTGTGGTAGCGAAGCTCAATCATCTGTTGTATATGGATGATTTGAAATTAATGGCTTCCACTCGAGAACACCTAGAAGAGATGCTAAAAACTGTAGAAACATTCTCTAATGATATTAGTATACAGTTCGGTCTAGACAAGTGCCGTGTTTTGAATATAGTCAGAGGAAAGGTACAGCCCGGTGGATTCGATATGCAAAATGGCCAGAACATCGAGGCCATGGGCGACAACGATATGTACAAATATCTTGGAGTAAAGCAGGCGCGGAAAATTGACCATAAGCAAATGAAAACTGAGATAACTACTGAGTTTATAAGAAGGGTAAAACAGCTGCTTCGTTCACAGCTTAACAGTAAAAATTTGTTTAAGGCACTAAACACCTACGCTTGTTCCGCGCTTAGCTATTCATTTGGTATTGTTAAGTGGACAAAAACGGATATAGAAAATCTTCAGCGAAAAGTACGAACACACCTCACAAAGGCACAAAAACACCACCCTAAAAGTGCAGTAGAACGAACGACATTACCCCGGTATTTAGGAGGAAGAGGGCTTATGGATATAGGTGAGCAATTAGATAAACAAATTGCTAATTTAAGAACTTATTTTCAGATGCAGGCTGAGACATCTACTCTACACCGCGCCATTTGCGCAGTAGATGACACAACACCGATCAAACTGAGGGAACCAGAAATGCGCTTAAACCACCTTACTAAGGACGAAAAACTGCGCGCCTGGATGGGTAAACCTCTGCACGGGCGACATCCCAATGAGGTCAGCCAAGACTATGTCGACAATACAGCGTCGAACTATTGGTTGACATCAGGAAAGATGTTCCCTGAAACGGAGGGTTCATTACTGGCCATTCAGGATCAGGTTATACCAACCAGAAATTACCTGAAATATATCGTCAAAGACCCTCAGGTTCAAAACGACAGATGCCGATATGGATGTCAAGCCCAAGAAACCATCCAACATATTACAGGGGGCTGCCAGGCATTTGCTGCAACTGAATACAAGGAACGGCATGACGCAGTGGGAAAAATTCTTCATCAGGAGATAGCTATCAAGCTGGGACTTCTCCAAACGGACCATCTCCCATATTATCAATACGTTCCTGAGAGTGTGCTTGAGGATGGCAACTACAAGCTATACTGGGACCGCAGTGTGCTCACAGACCAAACAGTGGCACATAATAGACCAGATCTCGTACTAGTTAATAAATTAACAAGACAAACAACACTAATTGATGTGGCGATACCTAACAACAATAATCTACGTAGTAAATTTACTGAAAAGATCGCCAAGTATAGAGATCTGGAAATTCAAATACGGAGACAATGGAGAATGCAAAGTACCCAGACGATACCTATTGTTATATCTACTACTGGAGTCATTCCGAAGACCCTCCTCGAAAGCATAAAAAAGCTGGGTCTCAATGAACATCTTTATAAGACCATGCAGAAAGCTGTACTACTTGCGACGGCCAGAAGTGTACGAAAATTTTTGGGAGATACACCTGCATTCCAAGTCACCTAGGGCTCGATAACACGGAAAGAGTCCCACCAGAGCTCAATCCTTTTGATACCGTAGGTATCTGGGATGAGTCAATTTTCCCCTTAGAGGGAGTGTGAGCCGTATGGCTAAATCTGGATAATAATAATACTTATTTAATAATACTTATTTAATACCCAAGGATCAAAATAACACCCAAGATCCATCCAAGTACCGCCCAATTACTTGTCTTCCAACTTTGTATAAATTGGTCACATCCTGTGTAACCCGGCGTATCTACCAACACTGTGCTCTAAACAATATCATAGAGCCTCAACAGAAAGGATGCGCTAAGGGTTCCATGGGGTGCAAAGAACAGCTTATCATCGACTCAGTCATTTCTAACCAGGCATTCACTAAAAAAAGGAACTTTTTTACTGCTTTTATTGACTATAAAAAGGCCTTTGATTCAGTACCGCATGAATGGCTAATAGATATATTGAAAATATACAAAGTAGATGATAACATAGTGACCTTTTTAAGGCATATAATGAGAGATTGGAAGACTAAAATTCACCTCCAAATACCTGGTGAAAACAATATCGAAACCGAAAATATCGCAATCAACCGGGGCCTATTTCAAGGAGACTCGTTGAGTCCATTGTGGTTCTGTTTAGCTTTGAACCCCCTTTCCCAACTATTAAACTCCACTGACTCAGGTTTTAGCATTAAAAGCAATAATACTGTGGTAGCGAAGCTCAATCATCTGTTGTATATGGATGATTTGAAATTAATGGCTTCCACTCGAGAACACCTAGAAGAGATGCTAAAAACTGTAGAAACATTTTCTAATGATATTAGTATGCAGTTCGGTCTAGACAAGTGCCGTGTTTTGAATATAGTCAGAGGAAAGGTACAGCCCGGTGGATTCGATATGCAAAATGGCCAGAACATCGAGGCCATGGGCGACAACGATATGTACAAATATCTTGGAGTAAAGCAGGCGCGGAAAATTGACCATAAGCAAATGAAAACTGAGATAACTACTGAGTTTATAAGAAGGGTTAAACAGCTGCTTCGTTCACAGCTTAACAGTAAAAATTTGTTTAAGGCACTAAACACCTACGCTTGTTCCGCGCTTAGCTATTCATTTGGTATTGTTAAGTGGACAAAAACGGATATAGAAAATCTTCAGCGAAAAGTACGAACACACCTCACAAAGGCACAAAAACACCACCCTAAAAGTGCAGTAGAACGAACGACATTACCCCGGTATTTAGGAGGAAGAGGACTTATGGATATAGGTGAGCAATTAGATAAACAAATTGCTAATTTAAGAACTTATTTTCAGATGCAGGCTGAGACATCTACTCTACATCGCGCTATCTGCGCAGTAGATGACACAACACCGATCAAACTGAGGGAAACAGAACTGCGCATAAACCACCTTACTAAGGACGAAAAAGTGCGCGCCTGGATGGGTAAACCTTTGCACGGGCGACATCCCAATGAGGTCAGCCAAGATTATGTCGACAATATAGCGTCGAACTACTGGTTGACATCAGGAAAGATGTTCCCTGAAACGGAGGGTTCATTACTGGCCATTCAGGATCAGGTTATACCAACCAGAAACTACCTGAAATATATCATCAAAGACCCTCAGGTTCAAAACGACAGATGCCGATATGGATGTCAAGCCCAAGAAACCATCCAACATCTTACAGGGGGCTGCCAGGCATTTGCTGCAACTGAATACAAGGAACGGCATGACGCAGTGGGAAAAATCCTTCATCAAGAGATAGCTATCAAGCTGGGACTTCTCCAAACGGACCATCTCCCGTATTATCAATACGTCCCTGAGAGTATGCTTGAGGATGGCAACTACAAGCTATACTGGGACCGCACTGTGCTCACAGACCAAACAGTGGCACATAATAGACCAGATCTCGTACTAGTTAATAAATTAACAAGACAAACAACACTAATTGATGTGGCGATACCTAACAACAATAATCTACGTAGTAAATTCACTGAAAAGATCGCCAAGTACAGAGATCTAGAAATTCAAATACGAAGGCAATGGAGAATGCAAAGTACCCAGACGATACCTATTGTTATATCTACTACTGGAGTCATTCCGAAGAACCTCCTCGAAAGCATAAAAAGGCTGGGTCTAAATGAACATCTTTACAAGACCATGCAGAAAGCTGTACTACTCGCGACGGCCAGAAGTGTACGAAAATTTTTGGGAGATACACCTGCATTCCAAGTCACCTAGGGCTCGATAACACGGAAAGAGTCCCACCAGAGCTCAATCCTTTTGATACCGTAGGTATCTGGGATGAGTCAATTTTCCCCTTAGAGGGAGTGTGAGCCGTATGGCTAAATCTGGATAATAATAATGTTTATTTACTTCTCATTATGCTCTCATATATAAAAATATTATAATAGAATAATTCAATACTAACATAATTACAAATTAATTTTAAGTTAAATATTTTCACATATAAATAAACAGTAAATAAACCAAAAGAAGAAATTCCCTGAAGAACCAGAGGTTGTTCTCAGGGATTACATTATTCAGATATTAAACATTAACAATACAAAAACGCATAACAAATATTAAAAATTAACAATACATAACGCATAACAACTCATAATGCATAACAAATATATTATATATTAGTAGTTATATTATAAATTTAATTAAAGATCGCATTCAAAAAAATATTGAATAAGATAATCTGATAAATATTTTGTGTTCCTAATAACTGTTAGTTACTGACATAGTACCTCTAACCTGAAATTCTTTAGATTTTAAAAAACTACATATAATTTATGAATAGACTTAATAAGTACCGAAGAATTATTGTTATTATTCGAAAAAAATTCAATGATTTTTTAATGACGAAACTTAGGTGAGAACCAAAATATTTGATAATTCGTCATATTCAATGTAGGTTAGAACGCATCTTCACCAAAAACTCGCTACCGCTTGCTGGTCAATCAGGATTGTATATAAAATATTTAAGGAAATATTACAAACGTTTATGTGTAATGTGTAATATACAGTTTGTCCCGTAATTAATTAAAATTAAGCTAAACAGACGGGTTTGAGTTGGCAATGTTTTAGTAAAATGTTGCTCGTTAAAAAAATCAAGATAATTTTACACAAAAAGTATTATTGTTGCTTCAAATTAAAAAGGCACACTAGTTTCGAAATAGACGTAGATATCTATTTTTTAGTAAAATAAAAAAAGAATGCACAAAAAAATAAAAATATATTCGGTTAGTATGGTATAACTAGACCCAAACCCAGACATCCAAAGTGAAAGTTATCCTCCAACACCAAATTATTCTATATGGTCCACATAATGTTCAGAAAAAAGTCACACCATTTTGAGCGTCGGGTTTGGGGGGAGAGGGGGAGAAATCGGTAAATTCGTAGTTTTTTTCCGTTTTATGTAAATATTTTTAAAACTATACGATTTAGCATAAACAACCTTCTATACAAAAAAGTTCTACATTAAATTCGAAATAAAAAAGGCTCCATGCATAATCCTTCTAAAATGAACGGTTTCAAAGTTACTGAGGTAGTATAGTATTTGGTCCAAAAAAAGGCCTAACCTAAAAATCCAAAGTAAAAGTTTTTCTCCAACACCAAATTGTTCTATATGGTCCAAATATTGTTCAGTAAAAAGTTACACCATTTTGAGCGTCCGGTTTGGGCGGGGGGGGGGGGGGGGGGGAGATGGGGGAGAAAAAGGTAAATTAGTAGTTTTTTTACGTTTTTCGTCAATATTTCTAAAACTATGTTTTAGCGTAAACATTGTTCCATTCAAAAATGTTCTACATAAAATTTAAAACAAAAAAAGACTTACACATAATTGTTATAAAATCAACAGTTCCAGAGTTACGGAGGGTAAAAGTGGAGGTTTTCGATACTCTTTATATTTTTTGGGCAATTCCCTACTGATTTTCTTTAACAGGATTGTGTTTTATTGATCAAATTTGCTATTTCAGTGGCCGATGGTATGTTAGTGATATGCCCTCGAAGAAACGTCAACCTCACCGCTCAAAATCATCGTCAATTGCCCAAAAATTATAAAAAGTATCGAAAACCTCCACTTTTCACCCTCCGTAACTCTGGAACCGTTGATTTTATAACAATTATGTATAGGACCTTTTTTTGTTTTAAATTTTATGTAGAATATTTTTGTATAGATCATTGTTTACGCTAAAGTATAGTTTTAGAAATATTGACGAAAAACTTAAAAAAAACTCGGAAAACTTTTATTTTGGATGTCTGGGTTAGGCCTTTTTTGGACCAATTATACTTTACTACCTCCGTAATTCTACTGAATATAGTAGTTCTACTGAATATAAAAAAGAGAAAACTTGAATACTTAGGCCACCTGATGAGGGGACAAAAGTACATATTCCTACAAAACATAATGCAAGGAAAAATCCAAGGACGAAGAAATCCAGGCCGTAGAAGAATGTCCTGGATGAGAAATGTGAGAGAGTGGTTTGGCTGTACCACTAACGAATTGTTCAAAACAGCAGTAAATAAAATTAGAATCGCCCGAATGATATCCAATCTCCGATAGGAGAGGCACTCAAAGAAGAAGAAGACCTCCGTAATTTTGGAACCGTTCATTTTAGAAGGATTATGCTTCGGATTTTTTTTATTTCAAATTTAATGTAGAACATTTTTGTATAGAGGGTTATTCATGCTAAACCGCACAGTTTTAGAAATATTGACGAAAAACTTAAAAAACTACGAATTTACCGATTTCTCCCCCTCTCCCCCCCCAAATCCGACGCTCAAAATGGCGTGACTTTTTTCTAAACATTATGTGGACCATATAGAACAAATTGGTGTAGGAGGATAACTTTCACTTTGGATGTCTGGGTTATGCCATCTTTTGGATCAATTCGATCATACTAAGTACCAAGTTATTAAAAGGCAAACACTTCTTAGAAGGTGTTTAATTTCAATGGTTGGTAAGATTTACAAAATAAAATGCCAATTATTGAGTTGCATTTTCCAAAATGCATTTCCAAAGAGTTAAATTTTGCTACCTGGGGAGTTTTGGTCTCACCGAACACGAATACCATGACGTCGATGGTCTCCGAGACACCTGGTGTCCAGAATGGGTCTAATCTGTGGAGTTTGTAACAATACGAAAACACTTCAAGTTTTTTTAAACTTTAACTTTTGCGGAAAACATTATTTTCCATTTTACCCCGTATATCTTACGATTCATATAGCCATTATATGTAGATATGCGCCTTTCAGTATTGTGGCATGAGAATGTATTCTACGCCTAGATTTTTCGTTATAGTGAATTAATGTGTTTGTTTTTTTTACTCATCCTGAAAAACACCTGATTAAGCCTTAATTTATTTTCTGATGATTTAAGAAGAGGCGAATCTATCGGTTTATTTGAAGTTGTTTAAGCAACTTCAACATTCGCTATAAAGATAATCCCTTTTCCATGTCAACTCTTATTCAGAATAAACACCATATACCGTCTAAATCTGTTTACTTATGTAACTAATGGCTGAGAATATGAATCATGGGAAAGAGTTAAACGTAGAATGTTGACTATTTGTACGTATTGGTGCAGATCTGTCACCGAATTGAATGCTTTTCAAATCACAGATAGTGAATAGCAAATACACTAAAAAATGCACAGGTTTCTAATAAACTTTAGTTAGTTAGAATATGGACACGGATCGCTTACATCGTGAGTTCAAACCCCACCCGGTGTCAGATATTTATTAATTTGGTTGGTTTTTACTATGGCTAGGATATTCAATCTTAAAATGTACCTACTCTGTTACGTTGTTCTAAGATATGCAATATGCTAATGGGCAACTGCGAGACTTGCAAGACTCTTGCTGCAAGACCAAGAGCAAGACCAAGACCGGGAGCTCAAGACCAAGATCAAGACCAAGACCAGGTGTACTGAGACTGGGATCAAGACTATCTAAGCCTCGTCTTTGTCTTGCATTTGGGCAACACTATCTATGCGAAGTAGACGAAATCTAAAGAGTACTAATGACGGACACTGACACAGACATAAATAAATAAGTACCTTGTTTGCTTTCACATCGTTTGTTTGGATTATTCGTGAATGTATCGAATCATTCAAGCATTTTTTTATTCGCCAGGAAGTGGCAGTTTTGTTAAATTAGTATTACACACAAACTCATAAAAAGCCACAATTTCATACCGAATGGCTATAAAGCAGAGGACTACTATTAACTGGAACTAATTATGAATAATTATTACATAAATACCCACTTAAATCATTCACTTTTAATTTATGGTTAGAGTCGGCCTCTTGAAAGTTGAATTAAACGAACTTTTACTACTATATCGTGAAATGCGTGTATGCAATTATTATCAGGAGTCAGTGAAGCCAATAACGTACACCTTTTGTTGTTACATTCAACTCCTTTTAAAATATAATGAAACAGATTCATGAAATATATCAATAAGAAATAAACTAGAGCAATTAAAAGTATCAGAGAATACTTATGCTCATATACACAGGGTGAAGGGAGTAATAGAATGTTTTGTGTAAAAATTTAACCTTGCCATACTTGGCAGAAAGTACTTTACTAAATTATGATAAATAAATATTTCTGGCTACTACCAGAGGCGTATTACAAGGGATAGTGAATAGTTTATCACTCCCAAATTCTACGCCACTGGCGGAATTTCTATTTTTATGCAATATTTCGATTGTCCAATACTTCCTGTGTAAATAATGTACTCTTTACTTGGAACGATAAAATCATTAGTTTTCGAGATATTTGAAGTTGAAAATGAAACAGCACAGCTATTTTGATTGATGTATTGTGCCCCTTCATTTTCAACTTCAAATATCTCGAAATCTAATGATTTTATCGTTACGAATGATGAATATATTATTTACAGAGAAAGTATTGGAAAATCTAAAAATTATGCTAATATAGCAATTTCGTCAGTTGAGTAAAATTTGGGAAGGGGCAACCATTTACAGAAACTATTATTTAACAGAATTTAGTAGGGTTTTCTGTACCTACACTCTCTGCCAAGTATGACAATGATATGTAAAATACTTTTAAAGTACTAAGTAAAAATAATTATTAAATTTTTAAATAAAACACCCTGTAACTGAGTAACGAGCCACATTTTTTTTATTTAAATTTATGTGTCTCGGCTGCAATGGCCATTGACACAAACAGTATTGGTTATACAATAGTTAATTACAATGAGGACTTAAAATTAATTATTATAACAGTTAATTTCTAAATCTTAAATAACTTTAGGTAAAAATTATGACAGAAATATTGGGGGTACAATTATTAGATACTATAGAGACTTACAACTAATTACTACAATAATTATTAATTATGGATTATAGTGATTAATTATTAATCACTAAATTTTGAATAATAGGTAGAGATTATAAAGACAAAAGATCATATTGTGTTAAATAATCGAATGTCTTTCAAGAAACTAATTAGGTTATGAAGTTGATCGGACGAGTTTAAAATATCTTTAATATTTGGCTTAAGTTTATGTCGATTTCTTTGAGTCACATACTGAGGACACTCAATAAGGATGTGTTTCACGCTCAAAACACTACAGCAAATTTGACAATTAGGCTTCGGTTCAGACTTCATTAAGTATTCGTGTGTGTATCCGGTATGTCCAATTCTCAACCTTCGAATGACTGCTTTTTCTTTTCTAGTCATAGTTGGGAGTTCAAATATATTGACAGTCTGCCGGATCTCGTGTAATGTGTTTTTGATTGTGTTCCAGTGGATTTGCCAAGATATATGTTGTTGCTGCTTAAACATCTGCTTCAAGTCACTACAGATTTGAACATGTACTTTTGAGTGCTGACAATTTAGGGTAGAGGCTACTTTGGCGACGTGATCTGCTTTTTCATTACCGGGGATGCCGATATGGGATGGTACCCAGATGATAGTAACAACTACGCCTTGAGAGGCAAGTGTACTATATATGTTATGGATTTCATGAACTAAAGGATGTTGAACATATAAACTTTTTATGGAGAAGAGTGATGATAAGGAATCTGTGCATATTGCTTGGTTTTTACTATCGATTTCTAAGGATTTAAAAGCTTCTAATATCGAGTATAATTTACCAGTATATACGCTGCATACATCTGGTAATAAAAATGATTTTATTGTCTTATCAACTGTGGTAACAGCACATCCAGTTCCTATTTCACTTTTGGAAGCATCTGTGTATAAAATTTTTTGTAATTGGTTCTTTTCTATGATTTCTTCAAAGTATTGTCTTATTAAAATGCTCGGAGTTTCGTGTTTGTTATATGCCAACAAAGAAGTATTTAAATGTAGGATTGATCTGCTCCAAGGAGGGGTAGTTGGAATTGGATATGGAAGTGTTTTGGTAAGATCGATGGCATTTCTTAAGGTTGATTTCTGGATTTCAATAATTGATTGGATCGTTCTCGGTAAATCCGAGAGGGGCTTTGAATTTATTAGACGATAGACGGGGTTAGATGGATTTGCAGATACTGTAGCAAAGTAAGATTGTAGGAGATACTCTCGTCGAATCCAGAGGGGTGGCTCATTAGCCTCGCAATAAAGGCTCTCTACAGGACTAGATTTGAAGGCGCCTAAACAGAGACGAATGGAAGTATTATGCACAGAGTTGAGTAACTTTAAGTCAGACTTTGACGCAGACATGTAAATGAAACTACCGTAGTCCAGTTTAGAGCGAATTAAGGCTCTATAGATATTAAGTAAAATTTTTTCGTCTGCACCCCAAGTATACTGTGACAATGCCTTGATTATATTAAGCCTCTTCATTGCATTTCCTTTTAGTTTGTTAATATGCTCTTTCCAAGTTAGTCTACTATCAAAAGTTAAACCAAGTATTTTGTAGTGTGTTACAGTTTGCAATGGAATTTCGTTGAGATATACAATAGGATTTTGGTTACAAGGTCTTCTGCTAAATCGAATTAATTTTGATTTGGAAGGTGATAGTATTAATCCTGTGTTTTTAGCCCATTCGTTAAGTTGATTTACGGCGGTTTGCAGTACTTTACATGTGGCGGTTGTATTTTTTCCTTGACAATATAGAATAAGATCATCCGCATACATTACATATTTGACTGGTAGACAAACACTCGAGCATATGTCATTTATTGCGAGAATAAACAAGGTTGTACTGAGTACGGAACCTTGTGGGACTCCATTATTTTGCGGGTATGTTGCAGATATTTCACCGTTTACTTTTACCTTGAAAGTCCTTTTTTTTTAAAGTTTTGTATGAAGAAATAAATACTGCCTGTAATATTGTATTGAAGAAGCTTTTGAAGAATGGCTGGTCGTGAAATGCTATCGAAGGCTCCTTCTATATCAAAAGCACTAGCGATAACATCTTGTTTATTCGAAAAGGCGGTAGCTATTTGTGTTTGCAGTAACACTAAATTATCAAGTGTAGAACGGTGGCGTCTGAAACCAGATTGGGCTTCGTTAATTATAGCATATTTTTCTAGAAGCCAGGTTAATCTTGAGTTTATCATTTTCTCGAGAAGTTTGCATGACGAGCAGGTTAGTGAAATTGGCCTATATGATTTTGGCAGATTGGAAGGTTGATCAGGTTTTTTTTATTGGTATGACGATTGATTCGCGCCATATGCGAGGAAATTTCTTAGTAAGCCATATCCTATTGTACAGATTTAGAAGTTTTGCAAGGCTGGAATTGGATAAATTTTTTAAAAATATGTATGGAATATTATCTGGCCCGGCAGTGGAGTTTTTACAAGACGCTAGAGCTACTGTTAATTCTTCTAGTGTAAAAGGAAGGTTGATAGCGGCTATATCATGTCTACTAATTTGAGGAGTGTGAGAAGTTAACGGATTTTGCTCATTTAAACTTTGGTTATGCTCGAGTTCATATCTAAATTTCAGTGCGAAACTTTCAGCCATAATATGCGAAATTGTTTGGTTATCTGTAATTACTTTTCCTTCCCGTAATTGCTGGGATTTTTGGTGAAGATTTCTGTCCTTTCATTTGTCTTATTTTTGTCCACACTTGTGTTGGAGAAGTCTCACTGGTAAGAGTGGAAACAAAATTTTGCCAGGAATCTTTTTTACTTTTTTTAACAACATATTTAGCTTTAGCTTTTAGTATTTTGAAGCAAATCAGGCTTTCTTGACTTCTCTTTCTTCGATATCTGTTAAGAGCAGATTTACATTCTTGCACTATTTGTTCGCATTCTGGATTCCACCATGGTACGGCCTTTTTAGAGGGGCATATTGTTATTTTCTGAACATGAGTTTCTGCAGCCATGATAATGCAATTATTAAAAAGAGTTATTGTCTCGTCTATATCTTCAGACCCTTGTACTAAGGATAGTAAGTTTTCGGCACTACTTTTGAAATGATTCCAGTCTGCTTTAGCAATATTCCACTTAGTGACGGGGCAATATTTTTTATGACTATTTGTTATGACTATCGGGAAATGATTACTATCGTATAGGCTGTCTAACGTATACCATGAGAGTGAATCAGCTAACTTGGTATCACATATACTTAAGTCAATAGAGGAGTAACTTCCTGATGCGATATTAAAATATGTGTTAGCTCCACTGTTCATCAAACAAGCATTATTGCAACTCAATACGGTTTCTATGATTTTTCCTCTTCCGAAAGTTTTCTTGGAGCCCCACATAGTATTATGGGCGTTAAAGTCTCCGACTAGTATAAATGGGCTAGGTAGTTGGCGGACTAAATCATCTAACTCGGTTTCAGAGAGGTTATAGTTAGGTGGAATATAAATACTGCATATAGTTATTTTATCTGGACACCAGATGGTTACTGCTATAGCCTCCAAATTAGTGGTTAGGATATGATGTAAAGAAAATAAACCGTTAGACACGAAAATAGAGGTTCCTCCACTTGCTCTAGTAAATGTTGTTCGAAGAAAATGGTAACCTTCAAAGCTTTTAAGCTCTCGTTTATGAGAGTGTTTAAAATTAGTTTCTTGAAAGCAAATGATATCGGCTTCTGTATTGTTGATTAACTGTTGTATGCGTTCTAAGCGAGGGTAAAACCCATCGAAATTCCACTGAACTAGCGTGAAAGTAATGGCTTTAGGTAGTTAAGGAACAGTCTGAGAGATAATCGTTATCATTATTGGTTGATTGAGATGCTGTACTTTCCGTTTCTGTGTTGTCTATATTTAACTGTTTTTTAATTTTCTTAGAGACTCTTGTGAATCTATTTTTCGCTGTTCTGTCTTCAAGTGAGGGGTATATTTTTCTCATATCGTCAAGGAGTGCCTGGACATTTTCAGTGAACTCCTGTGCTTCGTGCAACGGGTTATCACTGCCGAATGTATTTTCTAGGAAGGCCAGAAAATTTTCAACAGGAAGGGAAACTGAGTCTGGATTTTCTTGAAAAAGATTTTGGATAGTGTGAATTGTGGAATTAGTTAATTTAGACTTATCGGGAGAGTCTTTCTTAGATCTTTTGGCTTTATGCTTAGTGGGAACAATTACATCTGGTGAGGGCATTTCATTGATTTTAGTGGGTGTATTTTTAGAAGTTTGTGTTTCTAAAGAGCTTGTATCACTGATGTCAGAACGACTTCGTTTCTGACTAGTGGATGGGGGAATAAAATCATTATTTGAGGTTATGGAAGTAATGGGAACATCGACTGTATTTATTTGTTGACTAAGATCTATATTATTTGTTGGGTTTGATAGTGTGTCATTATTTGATACTTGGGAAGTGGGGATGGGTTCAGTAGGAAACGATTGTTCATTTAGGGAGGGATTTCTAGGAGGATTTTGACAATTATTTGCTGTGTGATTTTGTTGTTTGCATAAAAAACATACCATTTTATCCGTAGAGAGGAATATTCTGTGAGAGTTGTTGTCAAAAGGGATTATTATTGAAGTTTGGAGCTCATAGTTTTCTGTGGATGGAGTGACATATACTTGTCTTCTGAAACTCATAATATGGGTAAATACATCACCGGGGATTCCAGCTTTTAAATATGACACTGGTGACGCAAGTTGTAGACCAAGATCCTTGAGATGTTTCTCTATGATGTCGTGTGGAATTGATGGACAAGCGTTGGAGATTATAAGCCTTTTAGCTGGGGTTACTAATCTCCGTACTGGTAGTTCAACTGTATTTATTTTAATTGTAGGATGTTCAGTAATAATTTGATCAACAAGTTCAGAATTTGTTAGGTAGATACGGATTCTATTATTGGAAATTCTTGAGGCGAAGCAGATGTTTTTCGGATTAACAATATTACCTATAGCCTTGACATAGTCTAGTAGTACTAAATTTGGTTCTGCATGAATTAAAATAGCTTCGGTCTTCTTCGGATACCTAGGAAGTGCTTTAGTCATTGTAGCGGTTGCATATGAACTAGTAAGATTACTTGAAGAATTGGGTATAGACATGGTGTTGCTAACAGTGGGGGAACATTGATTTAAATTGTTACTCATGTAGTCAAATGTAACTCGAATTTGTTTATATTAACGCTTTGGTTGTCTGGAAATAAGCGACAACTTGGAATACATCACTGCAATACTGGTTGCCTAACCGTTTGGGGCCAGAGAGCAACCACAGATCACTTACCTTCTCTTAAGAAGGTAAGTGATCTGTGAGAGCAACCGTGGAAAACTATTGACAGTTTCACACTGAAAGTGTTTAAGTTGGAAGATTATTACGTAAAAAAGGTCTTACTGACTGAAGCTACAGCTTGTTCTTGATAATCAACACTTAACACAATTGTTATTAGTCACTGTTTGAGCGAAAAATAGTTTTAATAATATTTACAGTAATAATTACAAATTACGGCACCAATTTACAGATCGATACATACACGTTCTGACGTTAGTTTGACAGTCGACAAGTGATTTGGGCTAAATCTTAATATTTTGAGGCTAGAATCTACAACTCAGAGATTGGACATTCTTAATGAATCACCCTGTAGTATTAGAAAATTAGTTAAGATGAAATAGTAAAAGAAGAGAACAGAAAAATATAATTTAAAATGGAGTATGGCATTATGGCAAGACAACAAATATTAGACACACAATTATTAGACTAATTTTATTGCAAAATATCATATTGCATCAAACAAAATATACTCAAATAAAAGCGGTTGAAACAACGGAATGAAAATTAACGACAAATAAATGGCCTTAAATATCTGAAGATAAGTTGGAATTAATAGAGCAATGAAAATTGCTAAACAATAACAGACTGACAAAAGACAAAGGCCAAAATTGATTCAAGCAGCTTTTATTTCACATGGAAAATGATAATATGTAGTCGAAAAAAAAAATAGTAACAGGATGAAACAATTTGAAAATGATGAAAATATAACAAAAATTAAAGAAAAAACTGCGGTGACGTATTATACTTATTTATTTTGGGCTCTTTTGCGGTTGCTGAAATTTATTCTATGTCTGATTTCTCACTTATTGCTTGTTTTTACTTAGTGCGTCCTTTCTTATGTTTATTAATTTAAATATTTATCACTGGGTTAATAATTATCAAGAAAGTTAATTTCTTTGCCATTTCCATTGCATTTTGTCTTCAGCATCATTAAGCAGACGTTTTTCATTTGAAGATATGAGTTTGATTGACAAACCACTTCTGCTGAGATGTGCAGATCATCTCTAGGTTTGTACTCTTTTTATATGTATGGCCATTTCATTGTTTACATTTTGAAACATGTTAAAGGAAATTTTGGGATAATTATAAAAATAGTTTTTGTTAGTAAATATAATAGATATGCTTACGAAATAACAAAACCAAAGTGCATTCTAAGAGAGACGTACGACTCATTGGAACGGTGTATTTAATCAATTACAACCAATCAAGTTGGACTATTATATTGCAAGTACAATAATTGCATCTTACCAGCTATCGATAAGTATTGATTGTGTCGTCGTAACTGAACAAAAAACTGTCCTCATTGAACGACAACCATCAATTACGATTTTTATAGTCAAGCGGTCTAATTATTATTTCGTGCTATGGTATATTAAAAAAAAATAAAAGATATCCCCTTACTCTTTTTACCCCTTAGGGTGTCGGATTTTTTTATTTGTTGGAATCTAGTTGTCTATTCTCTTTTTCCATTCTTTTTTATTTCCAGATATCATTTTCATTTCTGTGTAGTTGATCTGCTTTTGGGCTGCCCAAACCTCTCTCTCCTGTCGTTTCCCCATTACTGAGGATCGTGATTTCTTCCAATATTCCTAACAATGTTTCTCCATTGGTCTCTATCTTCAGCTGCTCTAAGAGCTGCGCAGAATGAGTTTCCAGCTGAATGCTTTATTTGGTCAGACCATCTAGTTGGTGATCGTCCTCTTGATCTTCTCCCCGGAACGTTTCCAGAAACAATTAATCTCTCCAAACTGTCGTCACCTCTGCGAACTACGTGACCAAAGAATTGCAGAATTCGTTGCAGACATATTGTGGACAGCCTTTTTTTAATATTGAGTTGGTTTAGAATGGAAACGTTTGTCCTATGAGCTGTCCAAGGTATGCGCAGCATTCTTCTCCAGCACCACATCTCAAAGGCATCAATTTTTTGGCGCTCGCATGCGCGAAGAGTCCAAGTCTCTGCTCCGTATAGAAATATTGAGAATACAAAGGCATTCACCAGTCTCATCTTGATATTTTGAGAGATAGATCTGTCTTTCCAAACTTTAGTTAGGCGACTCATCGCATTTTTTGCCATACCAATACGTCTCCGAACTTCTGCTTCACAGTTACCATCGTTAGTTATACTAGACCCGAGATAGACAAAGGTGTTTACTATCTGGTATTCCTGTAATATGTTAGTCAGTTGAATAGTGTCAAATCTGTCGACCACCATTATTTTTGTCTTAGCTTTATTGATTTTCAGACCAACTCTATTGCTTTCGTACTCAACTCTTCCATTCTTTACTCCGTACTCCGTACTCAACCATTCCAATTGTTTTCTGGCTATTTTACTTCATATGAATTCTTGCTCTAGTTGAGTCTTATTTGATAATTTCTGATCCTTTTTTTTCTTTTTCTTTTATGACCTTTGGGACCTGCGCCCATTTAGCCAGCAACACTTCTTAAAAACAACGCCTAACCAAACCTAACATACACCAAGACCATTATGAATCCAATCAAACAATCAAGGGTAGGGAAGGGAAAAAAACTTTTCGCACCCAGGTCGTTCAGGGTGTTTAACCACAGATTAAGTAGGGATACGGGGTATTATTATCAGGGAGATAAGGTAAAGGTAGCAAAGCTAGACCTAATCTAAAGTTAATCTTAAGTTAAGTTACACGACTTAACATAATCTAGAAGAATCCTAAAGATTTACGTTTTGTTCAAAGCTAGTAAGTTCATCAGATTATATGGGGGATAAACGTTTTCTTGCAATAGCTGCATATTCAATAGATTTCTTTGTGTCACATATTTGTCACATGCAAGAAATATATATGATCCAAGTCACTTATTGTATTGCAATTTTCGTACAAATCCGACTGTATTGCATTGATTTTATATAGATAGATAACAGTATCGTTCTTATTTCCTTCGTTTCGCATATTGTATTATATGCGCTCTGCTCGGTGTGCAAGCCGCTCGGGCGCAGCATATTTGTTAGATTAGTACGTGTTTTCAAGTGGCACACAAACGGCTCGCACACGGCGCACCACGATCTAACTTCTGTCGGCTTTTCAACAAATGCTTTGATGGTTCGCAATACGTATTTGGACGGGTTTGCGAGTGGTTTGTTGGTTTTGGGGCGCCTGAGTTGAATATTTGTTAGTAATGGAGTGTTAGGAAGGAAATATCAAACTTATTGATGTTTACCGTGGAAAGTGAAAATGAGATGATGACATTGAATATATTTAAACATGTTAGGTTGCAACCCCCAACTTGTAACCAACTTGCAACCATCTTGCAACCAATTTGCAACCACCTTGCAACCAATTTGCAACCAATTTGCAACCAACTTGCAACCAATTTGCAACCAACTTGCAACCAATTTGCAACCAACTTGCAACCAACTTGCAACCAACTTGCAACTCGCAACCAATCGGAATGAAACCAAACACTTCTCGATGAGAATAGGAGAAGCTACTCCCGACGTCGGCCGATATCGGATCTGATCTGATCGGAGAAAAACGGATCCAATGTAGGCACCCACATTTTATACTAATTATCTACAATTATTAACTGTTGGTAAGTTTCCTCTGGATCGCGGAAGGTTCGTCAAAATGAAAAATTTTAACAAACATTAACCGCGCCACGAACGCGCGGCGCTCACACGGCGCGGAGTTCGCGGCGCGGATATGTATTTCCGTATTAGGCATATAATAGAGTTTGTTGGATTTTTCTGTTTATCAGCTATCTCCAAATTAAATTTTCCATAATTTAAAAGATTCATTCAAATAACGAGACCTCCTCTAGTTTTTGTCCTTTGTATGTTATTGTCTTTACAATTTTTGAAGTTACTGTTTTATTAAGAAATAAGCCACAATTTAAGTTAAAAGTGAAATTTATTGACGTTTCGAAGTGGAAGTTGAAACGTCAATAAATTTCATTTTTAACTTAAATTGTGGTTTATTTCCCAATAAAATAGTAAATTGCAAAAGATGCCATAAAGAAACAGCTTCAGAACAATATTTTTGAAGTTAAAACTTATTATCTGTATTTTGTTCGTATTTACTATCACCTTCAACTTCTCTATCTCTTCTATCTATATGTTTGCTAGTTTTTCCATTTTTTTGTAATTGTCTGTTAGAAGTGTTCTTGTGCTAGATCTCGTACTTTTTATTAATATATCCATGATTATTATAAATAGTAGTGGTCTTAGGCTATCTCCTTGTTTCACTCCTCTTTTTACGATAACATCTTTTGATCTTCCTGTCGCGATTCTTGTTATTCTCTGTTATTTTCATATGTTGATTTTACTACTTGTATTACTTTACTCGGGGGTTTTTAGTTGTTTAAAAACATTTAAACATTTATCAAGTATTTTTCTATATACAGAGTGGGCCAAAGAAAAGAAAACTCGATATTTGGCAGTATTTGTTAGATTTAAGGAAATCACGAAACAGGTAGATTTTTAATGTAAGGGGGACACATTTTTACGGTACATACATCTGTCATTTGTCAACCTCCTCCTTTCCACTTCCCCCACCCCTTATTTTTTAATAGGGAATAAGAGTTGTATGCTTGCTCATTTGAAAGGCTATTCAGTTCTCTATTCAGTAATATAAATATTAACATAATTATTTATACAGGGTGTCCAAGTTTTTTTTTAAATTAAATTAATTGACACAAAAAGAAGAAGGTATGTAATTTATTTAATTCAAAGTACATTCTACTGCTATCACAAAATAGAAAAAGATATTTTATGATAAATAAACATTGCTTTTTGCGTAATTTCAATGTTCAAGCTGCCACCCATCTGCCTCTTGGTAGGTTGAATATTGAATTTAAGCAACAAACAATGTTTATTTGTCAAATAAACATTTTTTTTTCTGTCTTCTGTTAGCAGTAGAATGTATTTTGAGTTAAATAAATGACACACATTCTTCTTATGTATCGATTCTCTGTATCGATTTATTAACGTACTTTAAAATATCATTGCATTAGTCAAATTTTTAAAATAGTTTGAAATAAAAAAATCGACTTATCCATACAGGGTGATAGATTAGTGGGGTAAAGCTCCGTAGATCCGTTCTAGTAATAGATAGCAATAAACATTAATAACAAAAATTGTAGCCAACTTTGATTACAGATTGATAATCTGTAATCGTAAATTGTGAGTTTTAAATAATTCAGTCATGGCTTGCCTAAAATTTGGATAGATTTAGACCCGTAATTAATAATTTGTTCTGAGAAATGAAAATATCTCCAAAACTAATAAATTTAGACATAGGGAATGTTATATAAAAATTAAAGTACGGTAATGGTACTTTTCGATAGTGATGTAAAATACAGGGTGTTTGATTTAAAATTACTGAGAAAATAATGTACTTGCGTTGTGACTCACCCTGTATTCAATATAAAGAAAATTAGCAATATCGATCATTTATAAAAATTTTGACAATAAATAAAAAAATATGGCATCAATAAACCATTGCCTTGTCCTTATTTTTATTTATACAGGGAGTTAAACTTGTTACGATTTTCATATAAAATTTGTTATAACTTTGTAAATACCCTGTACAACATACTAAACATTTATATTTTTGTAATGGAGAAGTTGAAAAGATTTCGAATATGAAATAAAATACAGGGTGTGCCATTTAAAAAAACATAACTTTGATCTGTCACTATTTTATCGAACACCCTGTTACATTCTAACTAATTTTGTAATGTAAAGTTAAAAGTTGGCTACAATTTTTGTTATTAACTTAACGTTAATAACGTTACCGTTAATAACGTTTTGTTATTAACGGTATCCATTACTATAACGGGTCTAGGGCGTTTTACCCCACTAATCAATCACCCTGTATAATAGCAGTTAAATATTGCATTGTTAGCTAGGTCTAAGCTAGTCTGAAAATTTCAGGTAAATACCTAGATAGCCTAGAACTATTTTTAAAATGGATTACAAAATTTGCGGTGACCGTGACAACAACCAAGCCAAGTAAAAAACGTTTTAAAAAATGGAAAGTCCCCAACTTTATGGAAAACTTAAGTTAACTTTTTTTGGTTTTAGGAACTACTCTTCACAACCGAATAGGTAAGTCCTTCATAACGCTCGAGTAACTCCAAATTTAGCATACTTTCCTCCCCTACTATTAGCCCAACTAAAAAAATGTGCACCATATTTAGTGTGAAAAAAAAAGAAACAAAAAAAGGCTGTAAGTTTAGAGATTTAAGATACCAGCTCCTGAAGCAATGTTATCCATAAAAAAGACTTTCTAGAAGAACGTTAAAACTGGAAGAACGCTATTATTTATACTAAGTAAATCCATGTCAGAAATATATCATTTTGTTACACAATTATATGATTTCTTTCAATGGCGCATTATCGTTTGTGTTGAGAGAAGAAAAATACTTAAATTGAAACAAATAGATTGTTAAAGTAACGATTTTAATGATCATTTAGTAATAATAAAACTGCAGATAAACAGCAATAACTTTGATTAGTGTTACATGTGTTGAAATTGGATAATTAAGCTCTTACACCACAAAATTTGTTGTATTTAAGAAATAATAAAAGAGGTAATTTATTTTTAATTTGTTTACTAAAATAGAGAGACTGTTCTAAAATTCTTGTCGCCTTATCTCAGCATTTTTCAAATATCTTATTGGGAATATACTACATATTTGTAAATGCCTTGTTCATTTGATACCATTAATATTAATTAGGTATTTAGTAGTTGTCGAGGTCAAACAGATATACCTATAACGCTAGCGACTTACTTACTCCGTGGCGTCTCAACCCTTCGTGGGCCAAGCCTACTTGACAACATTCCCCCACTGTTTTCTGCCTTGAGCAACCTGTATTCAATTCTCCACGCCCATAGGTTTCAGATCTCCTGCTATATTATCTCGCCACCGGAGTCGAGGGAGTTCGCGTGATCTTCTAGTTGGGACTTCCTCCCATATCAGCCCCACTGTGCTTTGGAGATAATGTCTCCTAGAAATTAAATCGCAACGCTATAAGTGCCCATAAGACCATGTTCATAGGCTCCCTAATAACCGCCTTGCCAAGTTAATCTGGGGAAGTCACGATATTGTGAGGATGACATCTACGAATCTGGTGGAGAGATAACATATGGTCAGATTTAAGAAGCATGTTTCTTGTTATTTTTGGAGAGAATTTAATTTTACCATCAATGTAATTTTTGTACTCTATTAATGTAGTAGATGTGATGTTGGATATTCGTAACTTCTAACTTCCTTTAGTAGATATTCTTAGAAGAATTGTTTGACATACTTGTATAGTTCTAAATTTAAGTTAGATATAAATAGGAAAATATAGAAAATATAGAAAATTTTAGTAAGAAAAATGACAGATTTTACAGATAGCCATGTAGCAAGCAGCGGGCCAGATATAAAAAATGCATATAAAAACAAGTCACGGTTTGCTCGTTGAAGAGTGTAGGAATGATTTGGGAAAATATGCAAAATTTGATCAAAAACTATGTGATTAGAAGAAAAATTAAAATAAGTTGCGGAAGGAAGAAAAGAGAATAAGAATAGCTAGAAAGGCATTTGAAAAACATAGAAAGAGAAACATAAATAAAATGGTAAAAAAAAATAGAAAGTAATGCAGAAACAAAGAAGGTTTCCTTTTAGGAGAAACTAATGAAAAATTAAAGAGATAAGCACAGTACTTCGTAGAACTGTGAAAATAGAGACAAACAAGTAAAATACAGGGAAATGAGAATTGGCAAGAAGATGATGAGGGGAGGTCCGATCGACTAATTATTTGAATAAAGTTAAAGAACTAATAAGAGACCTAAAAAATAGAGAGAAGAAAGTGGTATCCCAGATGAGCTTTTTAAGGATGGCAGAAAAAGACTGCAGTAAATAATCTTCCGCTTAACCTTAGCAGCTTGTTAAAAGGACGAAATACTAAAACAATGGAATAGCACCCTTATATGCCCGATCTATAAACACGATGACAAAATAAAATGCTACGAATGTGAAGGTATAGCACTGTTAGAAGTGGTTTGAAAAAATCATTGCAAAAAGTATTAATAAAACATTAATGACATATAAAAACAAAGTTATCGGAAAATTCCCGACAGGGTTTATATCAGGAAGAAAAACTAATGATCAAATAATATGTTAAGATTAATTCAAAACAAGAGCTATGAGCAAAACTGAGGATATACATCCTATATAAACTCCATAATCCGAAGAAGACTCTATGATGTCATGAGAAGATAAGAAATACCAGAAAAATTTATAAGGATAGTGAGAATGAAGCTTAGGAATACGAGAAATATGATAACAATGAAGAGCTTTTCAAGGCAAGTCTCAGCGGATAGAGATTTAAAACAAAGGGATCCCTTCTCAACGAATTTATTCAACCTAGTATTAGAACAAATCGCAAGAAGTTCAAATATAAGCACAAACAGGATCATGTTCAATAGCCATCAAGAGCGTATAGCGTACGCGGGTGGTGTGGTGATACTAGAGAGAACCAAAAACATTTCTAGAACAAGTTTTCCACTACATAGTTTTAAAAAGAAGCGAAAAAATTAAGACTGAAAATAAACCAAACAAAAACGAAATATATGAAAATAAGAGGAGACATAATAAATGACAATCAAATATATAAAGGTGGAAGAACCAGAGGCCGTCTAATAGTTTTGATAATGTGACAAAATTTGACTCTGCCTATTCAGTTTCAGGACCCGCCGATTCCGCTTTACAAAGGTTTCTATATATATATATATCTATGTTCCTGCATCTCTAAGGGGAACCGGAGTAAATATTAAAATTGTTTATTGACATTTATAGTATATCCAATATTTTGATATTAATTTATAGTTCAATTTATAAACACCATTAAAATAAGACAAACTTTGTATCGGGACCACACACTTCGAAACGATAAACACTACACTTCATCATGCAAGAAAGAGTAAAGGGAACAAAAGGCTTGGAAAAAGAAGAAGTCTTAGCTGAGGAATATCAGAGACTGCACTAACCTCAGTGTTGAACACTTGAACAGCTAATTCACGTTGCAAAAGATAGAAAAGCATTTAAATAATTGATCGCCAATATTCGTTAGAAGACGGCTAGTGTTGCCCAAAATCGGTCTTGGTCTTGCAGTCTTGGTCTTGTTCTTGCGTTTTAGCAAGACCAAGGCCAAGACCAAGACCGCCTAATTTTAGCAAGACCAAGACCAAGACTGACCGTGCAAGACTTGAGCAAGAACAAGACTAAGCCTGCGAGACTCTTGCGTCTTGCAGTTTGAGTGTCGTTTTATGGAATAATAACAAAAATACAGGTAATCAATTTAATCACATATTCTGGGACCAAAAATAGTTCGATTGAACCTAACTTACCTTAGTACAAATGTGCACATAAAAAAAGTTACAGCCCTTTGAAATTACAAAATGAAAATGGATTTTTTCCAATATATCGAAAACTATTGGAGATTTTTTTATTGAAAATGAACATGTGGCATTCTTATGGCAGTAGTATCTTAAGAAAAAATTATACTGAAATTTAGACACCCCATAAAAATTTTATGGGGATTTTGTTCCTTTAAATCCCCCCAAACTTTTGTGTAAGTTCCAATTTGATTATTATTGTAGTACCATTAGTTAACCACAATGCTTTAAAAACTTCTTTGCCTCTTAGTACTTTTTCGAAAAGTCAGTATTTGTCGAGATATTTTGCATATTATTTGTCAAATCCACCATATTTGTATATGGCTAAGTACGATTATGGAGACTTGATAATATGTAATAGGAAAATTTATTTATGATTTACATTTTTAGGTATATTTTGAACCATATTAAAAAAGAAGTCACATCTCGATAAAATGTGCCTTATGGGAAAAATACAAAGCAAAAAAGTTTTAAAAACAATGTGTTTAACTAATGGTATCGCAGTAATAGTTTAATTGGAACGTACACAACCACTTGGGAGGTTTAAAGGAACAAAACCCCCATAAAATCTCTATGTAAACATAGAAAATAAGCCGCAACTCGATAAAAACTGCCTTGTCGAAAAAATACTAAAAACCAAAAAAGATTTAAAAATATTGAATTTAACTAATAGTATCACAGTAATAATTTAATTGGAACGTACATAAAAGTTTGGGTGGGTTTAAGGGAACAAAACCCCCATAACATGTTTATGGGGTGTACAAATTTCACTATAATTTTTCTTTAAGATATTCCTGCCATAAAAATGCCACATGTCCATTTTCAATAAAAAATCTCTAATAGTTTTCGATATATTGGAAAAAATCGATTTTCATTTTGTAACTTCAAAGGGCTGTAACTTTTTTTTATGTGCATATTTGTACTAAGGTAAGTTAGGTTCATTCGAACTATTTTTGGTCCCAGAATAGGTGATTTAATTTATGACCTGTATTTTTGTTACACCCTGTATATTAGTTAGGGTATATGCTTAGAGACTATGAGATACAAAAAAATATGTAACAAAAATTTGGAAAACTGGATTTATCCGCATTATGAACAATACGATAAACGTACATACCGAATTAAAAATATTAACACTTATTTATTGGATACGTACTCAGAGGTCATAATAAATTATTATACAATGTAAAAATAAAATATTTCATTCTTTCCTAATATCAGACGACGCCTTCGTTTCGAAATTAATTAGAATTGAGTAATTGTCTAGATTTTGAGAACAGCCTTTCATAAAATAATCTTCTTGTGTTGTGTGACGCCGACACGACAGTATAATAATATCGCATTGAAACGTTTAAAGAAGTATGTCGCCTAAAAAGGTGATAAAAATATAATACGAATACCATATACAGTGTTACGGACAACCAGTCAATTGTTTTTTCTTATCCATGTCGTAAAGACTAAACGTCCTACTTATAAACTGTTTGCATGGTGTGCAATTACTCGTAGATATTAGATCAATCGGCCAAACAATTTTTTTTGCTGAAAAAGCACTAGATAATATAATGCCTGGCTACCCTGTATAGTCCATCCATGCACGGTAAAATATTACAAAACCTTCAAATTTCAAAAAAAAGAGATATTATTATATAAAAAGACATATTGGCCGATGTGTGATTTTGCCATTGTTTTTTTATTGTTAATGAAGAACTTATGAGAGGATGGGCAATCGGGCTGCATTAGAAACTAAAAAACAATGTTTTTTTTAAATGAAATAAACAAATTACTTATCGACAACTGATAAATAAAGTTTAAACTTCAGTTTAGGCACTTCGAGATTTCGAAAATAATATTTTTTACTTGTGTTTTTGAGCCTTGAAAATCGTCATTTTTCAATTTTTTTCAGTTTTAAATTGTTTATAACTCGGAAACGAATAACTTTAGACAAAAACTACAACAGACCTTTTTTGTTCCATATGATTCAAAGAACCTAAAATAAGTCTGCCAGATATAGAATAAATATAGAAATAACTCAGAAATTACGGCATGTCGGTATAGTAAATATTACATGAAAATTAATCAGTAGTTATTATGGTTCAAAATGCAAAAATATACAGGGTGTTCTATTCGAAATACGAAAGTATTTATTTATTATATTTTCAAAAAAACGAAAGATCTGACAACAATGTTTAATTACGACTATAATATCGGCGGCATTAGAAGATATTTACCCACCAAATTCTATAAAAATCGTTAAAGTCGTTTCCGAGATATTTGAGGCGTTCCATACATAAAACTCACTCTGTATAAATGTTATTTAATTAAACTGCGTGTATTACTTTGTATTAATTCTTGTTAAAAAAAGTCAATTTTAAAATTTTCAACTAATAGCAAACAAAAATTATCAACTAATAATAGTGTCAAAAAGCTATTGCGTACTGTGCTGTAATTTAATTTGTATTTTTTTTTTATTTTTTATTTGAATAAATGGCAAATTGTAGAACTCTTTTATTCCATTTCATTTCATATACCTAATGTGAGAGTCCATCAATCACTTTCTAGACAGATAATGTTCTTTAAAATACAGTCAAGTTTATGTCATTTATTTGTTTTTTTTGTGTTTTCACCATGTTTTAGCACATGTCAGGTTATTAAATGCAAACGTTTATTAAGAAACAGACTGACTCCCGTGGAACATGGTAGATAGCCAAGTTAGTTAGAGTATACGCAGGGATAGTTTAGATCGTGGGTTCAAACCCACCTAATGTGAGTTTATTAATAAATAGCAATATGCTAGTGGGTAACTGCGAGACTTGCAAGAATCTTGCTGCAAGACCAAGACCAAGACCAAGGCTGGGAGTGCAATACCAAGACTAAGACTGGGAGTGCAATACCAAGACCAAGACCAAGACCAGGTGTACTGGTGCAAGACCAAGACCAAGACTGTCCAAATCTCGTCTTGGTCTTGCATTTGGGCAACACTAAAGACGGCACAATAAAAAGAAGAAGAAGTTCAATTTATAGTTAAAAATTTGAAAACTGAACAGTTTTGTAATTTCTATGTGACTAATACCACATAAATACAACTGACTGTTTACAGTCGACCAGTGTCATAAGATTAAGAACGCTGCATTCAATAATTCTAATATCTTCATTTTAATATGACCGAAGGTGCAAAAATACCTTAACTCATTAGCTATATAATAACCAAGTGCATTGATATTGCAATCTTCTTTAACAATAAATATTTATGGACTGGACATCATATTTTATATTATGCATAGGTACATATTATTTCATAATAATATACCTTAGGACCTTAGGTCTTTTAGCTGTACCTAAATTTATTTTTACTGTATTAACAGTGTGACTGTACGAAACAATCGATGTCCTATGTCCGGTCCAGCGAGAGAAAAGAAGAATAATAAGAGAAAATCTGTTAGGTGACTGGCGACCTTGCGGACCATGGCTCGGAGGCCTCTTTACGCGGTCAACACTCGTGAACAGGTTCAACGAGTTCAACTCAACATCAACAGGTGGATCGAAAAGAGAAGAAAGGCAAAAGGCGCCCTATATTTTACACTGAGAAAACTTACATACTATTAGTAGCTATTAATTAACATGATACTATTTGTAAAAAAATCACTTTGGAAAAGGCATCACGTATTAATAGTAGAGAATGAAGGGAGACATAATAGAATTGATTAAATACAAAAATGGAAATGTAATTTTTAGGTAGGTATTGAAAAAAAAAATCGAGACAAATTAATACTCTGATGTGTCTGATATTCCTAGCTAACTGCTGAATCGCCCTTATTACATAAAAATATTCATATACTTCTGACCTCTTCAGGAAGAGCGAATTAATCATGTTTGAAAATAAAACACAATTATAATATCGCACACCTAGTTCTAAAGAGAGTTAAGTCAAAAAAGCACTTTTTTCAGAAAACACGAAAAACTGTTTTTTGTGTCCATGTGCACTGCGGGAGTGTTTTGTTTTTATGGTTTGCTTAATTTATACACCAGAATATTATCCTGAAGTACTTTACTGTTTAATACACGTTTTAAGGCTAAAAATCGATATTTTTGAATTATTTCCCTTTTGCTTATTGATATATTTATATTTGTTATACTAGCTTGAGTTGAGCCTGTGTTGGTAAATTAAGTTTGTAGTTGCCTCTCTTTTGAAGGGGCATTATTCATTTAGAACGAACTGACTTTTTGGTTGGATGATGATTGTTGTTTTCTTCTTAAATCGGCTTGAATAATACCTAATTCTGTTTTCTTCGAAGGTGCTATTTTTATCGCTTTATTGCTCAAATCAAGAGTGGATTTGAAAAATGCCTTGCATATTTGTATTTTGGATCCATTAATCTCAAAGTAAAAGGGATTGTTGAGAGCTTTAAAATTGTGCGTACTTAAGTACCGATTACCGATATTTAGACTTTGTGTTGCGAGTGGCGTACTAAGAATTTTCTTTGATTTTCAAGATCACCGAGTGCCCAATATTCAGCAAAGTCCTGTTGTCTTGACACTTGACCACTTTATCTTTGCATTTTAGGCGACATTTGTCTCCACAGGGTGGTCCAACCATTCTTGCTAGAATTAGTTTTTTAGATTTTGACAAGGTAGTTTATCTATCTCAATCTCAATACCAGTTTCAGGAACCATAACATCTTCTGGGCCTACTTTGTCACTATCATCTTCGGTATCTGATGCACTGGAGCTGCTGCTGCTGGATCAAGTTACCGATGATGATGAAGGTACGAACTTAGGTGGGTGCGCATTTTTGTTTAACAATTGAAAATTTGGAACTTTATCTTAGTCGTCATTATCACTTTCATCGCTCCAAATAGGTGAAATATAACAGTCCGGGCTGTTGTTTAGACGTGCTAGGGATGAATGTATTAACCGGTATTAAAACAGCATGAGTTTCTATGGATGGAACTTTATCACTTGATGCCATCTTCAAGTTATCTACCACGGTTGCATATTGACTAGAAGTTATAGGAGTGATATTTTATTTATACTGTTCTTCTACCATACTTACTAACAATCGGCCGCGATTCATTGTTTTCCTGAAATATACAATCATTATTTTACTAACTTACAGAGTTATGGTGCCACAAATCAATTTATAAAGCCCACAAAAAACATGTTTAATCTTTTTAGCTATGTTGTAAAGATAAATTTGTCAGAAACCATCTAAAGGGATACAACTTAAAAAATTGGCAGTAAAAGAGGAACCAATATTGTTAATGGTAAGATAAACATTAAACGACCTACAAACTCGAATCGTCAATAACGAAATAAGTTTAATTTTTATAAGACTACAGAAAAAAGGAAGTATAAAATATGACTCAGCAAAACAGACAAAACTACAATATCGAAAATGTTTCAAGAGTAGGGTAACAACTAAAAATAAAAGTAAAAACTTTACTTCCAACGATACAGGTTTAACTCAAATTGTTGTCCTTGTAATTAGCACTAACCATTTAAAAGGTGACAACTCAAAATAATACTGCTTCAAATTTCAACTAAACAGGTACAACTCAAAATAACTCCAAACTTTTTACGGAGGACACTTGTACTCCGCTTTTAATTCTGATTGCATCTAGCGTTGTTCCCGTTTATGCGCGGGAAGATCTGGCTCGCTCGTTCAACAAAAGAGACTCTAGGTGCCATCTAGCGTTGAATTTTGCACATATTTTTAAATCTCTTTTATTGATCAATAGGTATCCGTACAGGGAATTAAATGGTAAGCTTAACTCAATTTCACATATTTTTGACTTAACTCTCTTTAGATCTAGGTGTGCGATATATTGAAGCAGAATCTGTGAAACATTATTTTTTATTAGTCATAAAGTAATCAGTAATCACAGTATCTGGGAAACAAAGTAAATATTTAAGCCAACTACATATACATATTTATCAGCACCAGCTATTTTCATCAAAAGGTCCATATTTATGATATCTACACAATCATCATCATCATCATCATCATCCAGCCTGCTGCGCCTACAACTGAATGTAGGCCTTCCCTATTTTCTTCCAGTTCTGTCGCACTTGAGCTTCCAGAACTCCCAGCGATTTTTAACGTCGACTGTCCATCGTCTAGGTGGTCTATATCTGCTTTTTATATTTGCTCGTGGTCTCCAGAGTTTTTTGGGTCCATCGCTTATTATTCATTTTGGCCACATGGCCCAGTTTTATTTAAATCAAGCTATGCGCTCAGACATCTGTGACGCTATTCCTTCTTCTTATATCTTCGATTCTATCCCTGTCAAGCACTATGGAAACACACATGGGCGATTTTCTTGTTTTTCAAATAATTTGGTATGTTGCTCTTGAAGATATATGATAGACCTCCATATGCAGAATATGCTAAAGTGATTATTCTTTATGTTGTTCTGAAGCTATTTCCTTGTGGCATTTTTATAATTAACTATTTAGATGGTAAATAAGCCACAGTTAAATTGAAAAAAATAAGTTTATTAACGTTTTGACACCCAAATCGGGTGTCGTTGTCAAAATACAAAGTACTACTAAATTAAACAAAAATGTTGTTGCTTAGTAAAAAATTCTTCTAATTTTTCTTTGCATATCAGCGGTTTGGTTGTCGCTGGTAATTTTAATTTTATGACATAAGTATTTATATTTATAAAATAATGCTACTTCGTTGCAGTCGACTTTTGGATTTTAGCTTGGTAAGAGATTTGTTGTACATATATTGCAGGGGTGGCCAAACTGCGGCTCGCGAGCCACATGCGGCTCTTTGAAGGATTACTTGTGGCTCTCGATTGTACCCGAGTTATTTTTCAATTTTGTATTAGATATGATTTAAAAAAATTATTATCGTTCCATAATATGTGTTTCAAAATGTCTTTTAATTTACTGACAACAAACATGAAAGACTTTGTAACAAATTCCATTTCCATCCAATATAAGAATGATATGACACATCGAAAACTGCGCTAACGAACATTGCATAAGAGTGGCGCAATGTAAAAGTCAGTAATCAACCGAATCCAGACCAATTTTTGTATAATTCTTGCTACAGATGTAATTTGTAATTTGTAGTAGGTACACATTTTGCATTTAAGTCATTTTACTCGACTTAGAAAAAATTTTTTACCTACCATATTATACTAGAAAAACTTAACGAGTAGGTATATAAAAAAGCCGGAAGGAATATTGACCGAACTCCAAAATAGATTTGAAGAATTAAAATATGTTAAATCGTCTCTTCATTTTTTTCCGAATTCATTTGAAATGAACATAGTTCATAAGGTGAATTTTTTATTATTACCAATATATGACCCAAACAACATCTGGAAAATTAAAATTAATAGAGACGCAAGAAGATCAAGCTCGAAAATAAAACTATAAGTCGACGCCGAATACCGAATTTTGGAAATTTGTACCAGAATCCAAGAAGGTACCATAAAAAAGAATGCTTTTCGAATTATTTCCATATTAGGAATAACGTACTTGTGTGGACCATTTTATTCCATTTTATAATTCGTGAAATCCTAACACCGATCAATATTACCTAACCAGCATCTAAAAGAATTACTGAGAAGTCACATATTAATCACCAAATTCTAAAGAATTATCAAAAGAAGGAAAACAAAAATGTAATAAAGTTTAAATATTTCGTAATTGTATTTCGGTTCTCAGTAAGTAAAAGTTCTGTTAAAAAAAATTGTAAATACCTTCTATACATAGATACTTTTTGAATAAGTATTTTATTGCGGCTCGCGAAAAACTTCAACTTGTGAAAAGTGGCTCGGACTATTAAGAAGCTTGGCCACCCCATATTGTGTTTCTAAAATTCATATTTAGACCAATTTCCTTACGGCTGCATCTAACTCGGTAAGCATAATTCCAATCTCTTTTAAATCATCCGTTATCAGAGAAGTTGGTAAAAATCTAGTTTTGTTTCCAACCTATTTGTTATAATTCTTGTGAATAACTTATTAATAGCAAGCTGAAAATTTGTTAATAGCTTAACGGTATCTAGTCGGACAAACTTTGATGAATGGGAACATTGGAACAGGGGAAGTTTTAATTGTGGAACGGGATTTTAATTGTGGAACGTGTCATCCTGACAAGTTTATGATTGTGAAAACTAGCAGGTTGTTTTTAAGCTTATTCAATAGCAAACTTTATATAATATATGAAAAAATGTTTGTCCGGTAAATATGTTGAAAATTTTAATAAGTCGGACAAGTAGAACATGTTAAATGACGGTAATTATGTTGGTGGTAAATAGCAGTCTGATTTTTGCATGAGAGTTTAATGAAAGGGTAACAAATCAATGGAAGTTCTGTCCGACAAAATCAATGGGACGTTTTCGTAGTCTGACGTTCGAAACCTGTAACCTGTTGCACAAATGAAACTTCCCCTGTTCCAGTGTTCCCGTACATCAAAATTTGTCCGACTAGACACCGTTACGCTATTAACAAATTTTCAGCTTGCTATTAATAAACTTTTTTTTGGTACGTGGGATCCAGGCCTATTACGGGTCAGTAATTCTCGAGGTCTGTTGGATCGCCCATTTTGTGTAGCAAGATGGTAAGTACACTATGCCATCTTGTAAATGTTTCACTTTGGTGTAGATATACATGTATTTATATTCTCCCTCTCGTCCTATCTTTGCTGTTTCTATTACGATATTAACTTCTCACGGAGCTTTATTTCTTTCATTTTCTTCAGTGTGTTTCTTATTATTTATGCTGATGTACCAGGCATCAATTCCGGTAATTGGTTGACTAATCTTTTCTCCTGAATTTTCTTACTTTTTGTTAATTGCTTATCATGTAATTTACTTATCATGCACTTAGTTATTCATGTCGGTTGGCGATGATGTTTCCATCTTTGTCTTTTAATTTCGTTATTTTTTTGCCATAGCTTGAACCATGTTTTCTCATTTTGTATGCCAATCGTTCATATCACACTCTGTCGATAATTTCTTGGTAAAGGCGAATTTTTTTTTTCAGTGTATAATACCAAGCCGTTATTCCTTCCAAACAATCGGTGGTTACAATGACCTACCAAGAGCAAGAAATTTGGTAATTTTGGGCTAAAGGTTAAAGACGTATTTGTTCTTGGCAACCATTAGTCATTGTCAGGTATTCTTGATGGCAGGTTGATGGCAAAATATGATTGATCTGTATTCGACTATCAGATATTGTATGGTCGACTTTCTTTTTCGCGAGTTGAGTCCGTTAGAGTAAAAAAATCGGATGGCAATATTTCTTCTATACCTAATATAGCAGTTAGATTTAATGTTGCAATAATAATTAGTGATAAATCGTTCAAAATTAGGTGCAACTGGAAGAGTAAAATAAAGAGCAAGTAATAGAGTATATACGAGATCAAAAATTTTACTGGTTTTTTGAGAAGTAATAGAAAACAAAGCACAAAGCAAAATTCGAATTCAAAACGCACTAACAGATACAATCCATGTTAGAACGGGCCTACGACAGGGAGATGCCCTATCCTGTATTCTATTCAACATCACATTAGAAAAAATAATTAGAGAGTCAAAAGTCAATACCAGAGAAACAATAATAACAAAAAGTGTACAAATATTGGCATTTGTAGATGATGCTGATATCATAGCTAGAAGCAAAAGAGAAATGATAGAAGCATTTGATAGCATGAGCGGCACAAACAGTGGCCTAAATATTAATGAAATAAAAACCAAATACATGAAGGCCAGCAAATCGACAGGCAAAGAAACCTACAGAATATGACAATAGGAGACTATAACATCGAAAGTGTAAAATTTTTTACATATCTAGGTAGTGTAAAATTTTTTACATATCTAGGTTCACTAGTTACCCCAGGTAACAATGTCAGCGAAGAAGTTAAGAGAAGAGTACAAATTACTAATAAAACATATAATGGACTAATTAAACATCTAAGATCTAACAACATCACGAGAAAAACCAAATGCAAAATATACAAAACCCTGATAAAACCGGTTCTTATATATGGATAAGAGACATGGACACTGTCGAAAAGCGATGAGAACTTATTAGGTACGTTTGAACGAAAAATCCTCAGACACATATATAAGGGGGTACAAGAAAATGACGTATGGCGCAGAAGATATCATTTTGAACTATACGCAACTTACAACGAACCGAACGTCATAACATAGATTTTTGACATTTTGTTTTAAATTCAGTAGGCAATATTTTTTAGTAGATTTTTGCTATATATCAACATTTTGTTATAACTAAAATAAAATTAGCCTTTTAATAGTGTTTACCACATTTTTAAATTCATTTTCAGACTTTTCTCATTACCGAAAATAAGATTCAGGACGTAGTACGTAGATAATGAATCCATAGAAAGTAAACTGGAGTCTGGGTATACACACAAAACTTGTTTGTTTCAAGCAGCAGTGCAAGTAGTATTTCGGATAATATTGAAGAGTTCTGGCATTCGGTGAGGCTATTAAATGCTAACGACGGCAAACTAAAATATATAAACAATGTAACTTTGCACAAAATTCTGCGTTTACCCGTTTCTAATGTAAAATTCCAAATAATTTTTTCCGTTTTTAACCGTATCAAAACGGATGATCGCAATAAACTTTTGAATAAAAATATATTTTCAAGATTATTTGCCAAAGAAGGTATGAATGAGGTTGGGAATTGTACCAAATTTTATCCAGACATACAGATGTTAACGAATGACAAAATATAATATAAAAATATTAAATATGAAACTGATAAAAATTAATAACAAGTGCCTAAGTCATTTTATTTCAAAGTTAAAATGAAAAAAAAAAGTTTGGTTTTTTACAAACATTCACATTATATTAATTTCTAGTTATAGTGGAGTCACTGAAGGTTTTCACCTCCGATTTCGTTGAACCTTTATCGATTTTCATGAAAATTGATGAGTAGTTAGAAGATACTTCAAGGAACAAAGGTAACATGATGTCAACTTGCGCTTTTACCCTGTGGGTGGATGCCAACCCTTCTCGGGGGTGAAATTTTTGTATTAAAAATAATACAAGAAATCGATAGAGGAGCAACTTCTAAGCAAAATTTGTTATATAAAAGTATTAACATAAATCAATACTTTTTGAGTTATTAAATATCAAAGATTTTATTTTTTCTTAAAAAAATGCATGTTTTAAAACTGTTTTTCACGTATTACTCAAAAACTAGAAGCTTTTGTAATAAAAGCGATAATTACCAAAATTAAAGATAATAAAAAAATGAATACACTACCTACTTAAAAAACTAAACTAATGTTATTTCAAAGTGAGTTATGGGTAATTGAATGTATATTTTTTTCGACGAGTACTCAAATCTAAGTATTCAAGCTTACATAACGGGAAAACGATGCATTTTATAGAATATACTTGTTAAGCACTTGTCAAAATACTTCGGAATACCTATCAAATGAGTCCAAGTAGACGTTAATAGTATTAAATTAAGCAAGTTATGATGAAAATAAGAGAACCCTTTCGACTTTTAAGGAAAAAGTGAAAAATAAAACATACGCCATTTCCACAAAAATTAAAATTTGTAGTAATCCTCACAAGAATTTCTTTAGGTTAACATAGTTAACGATTTCAACAATTTTGACCGGTTTATAATGCATATTTTTGAAAAAAAAAAGATATAATTAAAAAAAAATCAGAATTGACAGTACTTGTCATTTTCTTTTGATAATAACTCCAAAAATAATCAATATACTAAAAATGATATATAACTAAATTTTAGTTTTTTCTATTCCAAATATTTTACCGATTTTGCTATTTCCGTAGAGTAAATAATAACCGAGATAGAAACATTTAAAATTTCAATTTTGCTGCGAGAACCATGTAACCGGGGCCATTTAACCTTATATTTTTAAAAACTAAGATGTCTAAAAGACTAATGTCTAAAAGACTAAGACGTTTTTTAATAGATCTTGGAATCAGCTTATAATTAGTTTTTAGGTGAACCTGATGTTTTAAAAATTAACAGAGTTATTTACAAAAAAACAATAACATTTTTTGGAAAAATTTTTAATAGATACATTTTGAAATATTTTTGGTGCATAAATTTTAATGCTATCAACTTGGTCGAGGGCTTATTTGATAGATATTTCTATTAACTTTGACAAATGTTAATAGGTTTATGTTATAAAATGCATAATTTTCCCGGTATTTAAGCTTGAATACTTAGAGTTGGATACTCGACGAAAGAAATATACATTCAATTACCTATAACTCACTTTTAGTTAACATTAAAAGGTTTTTCTAGAAGGAGTTTATTTGATTTTTTATTAGCCTCAATTTTGATAATAGTAACTTTTTTGTAAAAACTTATAGTTTTTGAGTTATTTATGAAAAATCGGTTAAAAACATACATTTTTCTCACGAAAAATTAAAATCTTTGACCTTTAATAACTCAAAATGTTTTGATTTATTTTAATACCACGTCACGATGACCATAATAGCACCATGTCACCGTTGTTCCTTGAGATATCCTCTAACCACTCACCAATTTTCATGCAAATCGATGGAGGTTCAACGAAATCGGAGGTAATAGCTCATATCCACCTTCAGTGATTGCACTATTAAGTTAGCTGTTGTTTTTATTATATAAAAAACCTAAATTGTATACAAATAAGTTTTATTCTATTTTAGTTTAAGTTTTAGTAGATTTTAGTTTAGCTAAACATGCAATAGATTTCCTACATAAAAAGTGGCAGCGCTGTAACAGCTGTGTTTACTGTGTTAAACATCAAATACTAAATGTCACCAGATTTCCATAAATGTTTTTCGTCTGACTAGTATATTTGTCGAAAACGTTGTCGATACTACGTTGTCGACGAAAAGCTACTATCGCCTTTGAGAATAGATAGCTACAGTAGACAGCTACTTGTAAAAATCTACACTGCACGCTACACGGAATCTAGGCCGCTGATTTTTGCTTGTGGGAGTTTATATGATTACGATGTTTGTTGGCGGTCACAAACGATGTTTGTTGGCTGGTGCTCCTCTGGATCTATCTGATCTTACGCCGGTCTTATGGAATAATTTAGTTTTAAGTCCATACCAATCTGCTTTAACAATATTTACCGACATAAATTTTCCCATAAATCGATGCTAGAAATTCTCTTAAAATTCATAAAAATCTATTTTATTTAATAACCAATAAACAAATTCCATCAAGCTGCTAAAAGAAGTTCAAGTATCAGGGAATCTGCTATAGCAATATTTATCTCCATAAATTTTCCCATAAATCCATCTTAGAAATTTTTTACAATATGAATATAAAATCTGTGTTTTATGTTATAACCAACAAACAAATTCCATCAAGCTGCGAAAAGAAATTTACTTATCAATATCAGAGATAATATCAAACACGTATCAGATAATCTCAATCAAAATGTAAAAAATTGAATTGTGAACAGTTAACTTTTAAATTATTTAATTAATATTAGGAGGAATCCTAATCTTCATCCTTGTAATTTAGAGATAATTTGTAGAGACAGTGAAGGCATGTCTCGGCATTTTAAATAGCTCGATCTATGCAAACAAGAGAATAGCCCAACATTAAAGCGGCCTATAACAAAAACTGTTCTCACGCTTGCTAAGAACAAGCAGGAAACAAAATCGATTATCTACGGTACTTTTTCTGTCATTTTATAAAGGATTATACGGTGTTTTGCTTCTACTTTTATTGGTTTCGTTTTATTATTCCAGTGTTAGTTAATTATCTTACACATTAAATAAGGTACTGTGCCATTAATTACTGAAGACCGCCTATTTGAGGTGACAACTACAATTTACCACACTATCGTAAAATTAAAAATTAGTGCGATCGTTATTCAAGCAATGGCGATAAAAACGTTTAATAGTTTTTACTAAAATTAATCACAAGGAGATGATGATACATTGTTGGATAAGTAGCAACAAAATAAACTGAATTATGATATTTAGGCGATTAATGAAGCAGTAAAAAGCCCAATACCTACCAAATTTTTGCAGTTGGATGAATCTCAACGACTCTTTTTGCATTCGGTTAGTAGGAGCCTTAGGAAACTTTTTGAACAAAAATGATGATGAGGAAAGCGAAATTGCATTATTGAATAACGAAAGTGCATTTTCCAAAATGCTTTTTGAGTTGATAAAAAATGATAGATAATTGACGGAAATGAGTTTAATTAAGGTTTTTGGAATCGTCTTGCGTCGTTTGGATTGATTCGACGATTGATTGAGACGAGACTCGTCCTGAGCTCCAGGTGCATCGGAGGCCATCGGCGTCATGATATTGGTGATGAGCGTCCCAAAAACTCCTTTTGAACTAATTTTGATTTTGTACCTAATTTCCATAGAACTACTAATGAAACCTATTATGTGCACCACGTGTCTCGTAGACCGTCGCCCACATGGTATTGCGTTCAATTGTAACGGTTCACGTTACGAAATTAGATCTTTAAATATTTTTATAATTATTTTCCCTTAATCTAATTTAAATTATCTAATTTCTCGTAAAGGATTACTTACGTGACGTCACACTTCGGCGTGTACAGAACATAGTTGTTGAATCGTTCCTTGACGTTTAATTCGTGTTCCGTGAGAGTTTGACATTTTCCTCTTTGAACGAGAGAGGAATGTTCTTTACTTGGCTTGTGGCTGTGAGGTTGGTAGTTGGTACCATAAAATGGTAATAAAATTGATTTCCATCTAAATTATTATTCAACTAAGTTTTTAAAGTAAAGTAAAAAGTTACCAATGGTTGTCTGGAGTGGAGTAAGGAAGATATGTGTGTGACACAACTCCTCTTGGAGCCTGAATAGGAATCAATCCGGTGAGGTTTTTTTTATAATAATTTTTTTGTTACAAGTTGGGATTTCTTTTTCTTTATATAAACATATATTATAAATATAATATTAAAATATTAGTCCCATTGTTAAACTTTCTTAGTCGATCCATTAAGTGAAGGATGTAGATTATTTCGATCTTTATTGAATATTCATTAAGGGAAATTATAGGTATATTAATGGGGTTTTTGGTTTTACATAACCAAACATTTTTGAAGTCCTCAAATTAATATTGGAAATAATTATCATTACTTCTCTGTACGTTTTAAACTGATTGAGCATCCAATATATCTATAAATTGTCAAGTAACTATCTTTGCCTGGTTCCATACCATTTCATTAAAGTATATAATATGTGTCTAGATGGCTATTTTTATATTAATATTATATTCTCTCAGATAAATCAGATTCTATATTCCAATTTCAAATTCAATGTCATTATTTGTTCATGTCTTCACACCCAAAATAGTTCAAGGTTACCTGAGATTAGTTTTTGTTCCATTTAAATGGTCACTTTTTCAGTATCATTTCTTCTTAAAAAAGTTTTCTCATTTATTTCTTCTCTTTACTTTTTGCTCATGTTTATATAGGAAATAAAGCTGGGAATGTTTTTTAGCCATTTGGGAGAAATCATAATGTGAAGTCGTAGCCCCTTTGACCACGTAGGGAAACCATTACAGCCACAATCAAGTCATCATGGGAGTACGTCATTTGGGAAACACACTTTGGGACGTTCCAGTCCCACTTTCTGTCATCTTTCCACCTGCACCTACGGATAGGACAGGTTAGCACTCTCCGTGTGCTCATTCTATGGATTGCAGCATCGAACCTTATCTGGAAGTCGTTCGATGAAATGGTTTGTTTGGGAACATTTAGTGTTGTGCTTTGAGTAACTATTGGTTTTTATATTTCAGACTCTTTGTTTAATGCACTATGTTAATTAATTTTTTTTCAGAGTTAGCTGACCTTTGATTTTTTATATGACATATTTGTATATTAGTGTATTTGGTTCCCAAACTTTTGTATCTACGGTACCTTCTTGTACACAGGAATAAGCCTAGAGAAATTAGGTCTTTATACTTTATGATTGCTTTGATTGATGTAATTCGGGTAAATTTAGTTTGAATATTAATTGCTTGTTTCCCAAATATTTTATTATTTATTCGCTTTACTTCATTTGTTCGGTTAATTCGTCGTTTCGGTATTTATCTTAACTTCATTTCTATAACTTTTATTCATTAATTTTGCTTAATTCATCATTGTATTTTCTCTTCGTCAGGCTTATGCCTATTTATTTATATTATTTTCATCGTTGTCGGTTTCAATTTATTGGTATGTAGCAAGCGTACTATAACCATTTGATAGAAGTCTCATGTGAGTTGTAGCCTATGTATAAGTAAGAGGTATATCTTTTTGTAGATACATATAACAGGACTGTTGTTATATGATATATCATGTTTAACGATAACTTTTGTCATGTTAGAGTCACATTATATGCATTGTTTAACTCAGAGATTGCCAAAAATCTAGTAGTTATTTTTTAATAGATGTTTATTTATTTTGCATATCATTTCTTATTATTCCTTATATTTACATTTACTTACATATTTAATATATTTAATATTTGACAGCAGTGTAAGATACCTGGGAGAGTGATCAATGATCATTTTCTTGGCGCCCATGAATTGTTAGTGTTATTTAATTTGTTCTTCTTTATCAATTATTCTTCTTTATCTAATTTCAGTACATTATTCTTAATTTAGTATATACCTTTTGTAGTCATCATTATCTACTTCGAGCTACTGTTCTTTGACAGGCATGCAAAACGAGCCGTATCCATCCTTGAGTGTCAAGTTGTTCTCTTGCATCTCTTGCTAGCCAACTCTATTCAGTTTGCCTCTGTCTCTTCATACTATCCCTTTTAGTTTCCCTTTCCGCAACTTCATCATCATTATCATTATCCCCCATTCAAGTATTTCAGGTTTCCTTAGTATTTTTATTACCTCACTTCCAATTCCATTTTTGTTCCAATAGCTTACATCTAGTATCATTTTCCTTAATTCTGTTGGAGTATATCTTTGTCTTTACTTTCACTCCAACAGAAGTTTCTTTTTTATTTGTTTCACAATGACTCTAAAAACCCCCGAGTGACGAGTTTGCATTGATTTTGTTTTTAAATCTCCATAATTCATAAGGAAACTGTATTTTCCAAAATGCATTTTGAAGTGATGAAAAGTAAAAAATTTGTAATTTGGAGACAATTGACGGAAATGAGTTCAATTTTGCTTCCCGTGGGTTTTTGGGCTCGCTGAACACGGCATATTATGACCGCAATTGTCTATATGGCAGCTGGTGCCCAAAATTTTCATTCAATAATGCAATTTTAATTTTGTCATCATCATTTTTGTTCACAAAGTTTCATTGAGATTAATACAACTTCAAAAATTTGGTAGGTTTAATGCTTTATTTCCTCGCCTAATTTTAGAGATTGATATTGTGATATTGAGTACATTTATTACGTGATTTTCATGGAAAAATTTATGAGAAAATTTATGTAGATAGATAATATAGGTGTACAATAAAAGTAAAAGTAGAAGATGAACTACCTAACTGACCCAATTGTAGCTGTCAATGGAATAAGATTGGGTGATTCTTTGAAGCCTTTTTTGTTTAACCTGATCATGGATGAAATAATAAAAAAAGTAAAAACAAAAAAGGATATCAAATGGAAGAAAGATAACTTAAACTAATCTGCGATGCAGACGATGAAATACTAATCTCTCAAAGTGAAGATGATTTACAACGTATGCTGTACCAATTTAGATAACTGCCAGAAAATTTAACATGTTAATTTCCCCAAAAAGGACAAAATGTATGGTTATAAGAGAAAATCCAATAAGATGTAAATTGGAGCTGTAGTTTCAGATAATAAAACAAGTGATGGAGTTTAAATATCTAGGCATCACACTATCTTGCTACGGAAAGTTCGAATCTCAGAAGTGAAAGATCAAGTGAATAGAGCAAACAGAGCCGCAGGTTGCCTGAATGATACAATATGGAGAAATAAAAATATCGGAAAAGAAATGAAAGGCAGAATTTACAAAACAGTTATCAGACCAATAATGACATACGCGGCAGAAACACAACCTGACACAGAGAGGAGAAAAATATTGTTCGAAACAGCGGAGATGAAAACCCTTCGAAAAATGGATGGTAAGATTCCGTGGGACAGAAGTACAAAGATACGACGGAGATGCAAGGTTTTGAACATACTTTGGTCCACAGCAGACCGTGGGCCGTTGGTGTGTGAACAAACATCGTTTGTGACCGGCAACAAGCATTGTAATATAACTCCCGCTAAACTAGCAATAATCAGCTCAAAGTCATAACAGCTTCCCTTATTTAACATGTGCTAGTCAAAGGATACCTGCATACAATGGGACTTTTTTATGGAGACATAATCTGCGGACTCTCTAATAAACTCCTTAGACTAGTTAAGCATACCTTGGTCATTTGTGAATGACGCCCATATCGTCGTTGGGCGTATCTGCAATCACAAATTAAGATTGTATGGAATCAATGCCTATATTGGCCATATATAAGTAATAATGTGAATGTAAAGCAAATTCATCAGCTTCTTGATTGATAAGACAAGGGACGTTTAGGGTGGGCTTAACCCTTGCAAGTCAAGAAGCTGGGGATATAAGGTAGATTGGGGTGTGTATTATAAGAGTATTAGATAGGACATACATGGAGCTAGCCGTCTTATACCTTCGGTAGAAGGTCTTTAGCCTTACGAATGCCATGGTGCGTATCAGTAAAATTAGGACTGATAATGTGGAAAAAACTCCCTACTGATGATGTGTCCAGATACAGTAACTGAGGAGGGAGTGTGAGGCCTTTCAATGGCATTTGGAAATGGCAAGAATGAAGAGAATAGGCACTGGCGGGTATGATAAGCTGGACAAGGGTACGAAGAGTATAAGATCGCAATGAAGCATTTCGACCCCTACATTCCGTATGACATGCCATTGGACGTAAAGCTGGTTATGGTCGTCGAACTTCTTTTACAGGGCTACTAGCACTGTGTATGGAGAGACGTTAGTACTGAGCGTGTGGTTCCCTTTAGGCTTAATGAACTTGTTGAGGCGATGGACCCTCGCAAGTCTCGTAGTGCTACCGATCTAGATGGTGTACTGCCCGAGGCCGTATTTTTGGCGGCGCGGGGAATTGGAGCCGATCACCGATGGGTTATCCTGATTTTCTACAATGTCCAAATCGCGTTTAATACGTCGCAGTAGGGTCCGTAATGAGCAGTTTGGAAGCAAAAATCTGTCCGGGACACGTGAAGATAGTATTCGCTGATTACTTTCCGATAATCTTTCTCGCTGGGTTCCGTCCTGGGTTCGACGCTGTGGAACTTGGCATACGAGAGGGTTTTAAACTACGAATATTGGAAGGGATAGTTACCCCTTTCGCATTCGCGTACGATCTCGCTATGCTGGTGGCGACGCGGGACAGGGAGGAACTCCGGCTTTGGCAAGCTTGTTTGTCTCTTCATTGAGGACTATATGAGCGAACATGACCTTGTTCTCGCGGAGGGTACGATGGAGCCTGTAGTACTCAGAGGCTGCATAAAGAGTGAATGTGTGGTACTCGAGTAGGCGAGATTGAGAGTATCGCCCACGAAGTACGTTAAGCATCTGGGAGTTATTATTCACTAGAGTGGGAGTTGGGGTGAACATATGCGGAGGTTGATTTGCAGAGCCATTTAAAGAACGGTTGCCCTAATGAGTATAATATCAAATGTAAACGGACTTAATTAAGCATCTAGAAAATAAGAGTTATTTCAGTCATTGGCAAATTCAGTTTAAATTTTAAATCCTCTAATAACAATATACGAAATTATTACCCAATGTTTTTGTTTAAGTATGGGCTTGTATGGGATTTGATACGCACCGCAAAGTTCATGCTAATCAGAAAAGTTGTTGTTATATTTGCGGTCGTGTTATTAAAATGAAATTCATAAAAAACAAATGGACATTAGATATACTTACGCAAATAATGAGAGAGAAGACTCTAAGAAAGATTGTAGTAATGATCAGACGACGCAAGTAATATCATATACCAGCTGAGGGTCCCCGTCAAAATAGCCCCGACATATTATCCCGCACAAAAAATAGTTGCGACAAAATAGCCTGCAGACAAAATAGCCGCGGAATAGTAGCTTGCCCACAAAATAGCCCCGACAAAACAGTCCCGACAAAAATGCTCCCTTTCAGAATTCATCATGAAGTAATCCTTTAAAAATACATTTTTTCGGAAATGGTAGGTAATTATCCTTTATTCAGATGTTTATCTTCTTCTTCTTCTTTTTGTGTAGATATGACTCTGTCTGTTTTTTTAATGTGCCTCTAGTAAGTTGTCGTTCCATCGTTTTCGTGGTCTTCCCACTGATCGTCTTCCTATTGGGGAACCGTCTCTCGCTGTCCTGACTATACTAATTGTTATCATTCGGTTTATGTGGTCATTCCATTCTATTCTTCTGTTTCTTACCCAGTTATACACCTTACATCTCCGTCGTATATCTATACTTCTAGCTCTGTCCCATAGAGTTTTACCATCGATTTTTCGAAGGGTTTTCATCCTCGCTGTTTCGAGCAATCTTTTTGTCCTCTCTGTGTTGGGTCGTATTTCTGCCGCGTATGTTATTATTGGTCTGATGACTCTTTTGTAAATTCTGCCTTTCATTTCTTTTCCGATATTTTTATTTCTCCATATTGTGTCATTTAGCCAACCTGCGGCTCTCTTTGCTCTATTCACTTGATCTTCCACTTCTGTTTCGAGCCCTCCGTAGCTAGATAGTGTGATGTCTAGGTATTTAAACTCCATCACTTGTTCTATTATCTGACCTTCCAGCTCCAATTTACATATTATTAGATCTGCTGTTATAACCATGCATTTTGTCTTTTGTGAGGAAATTAACATGTTAAATTTTCTGGCGATTATGTTGAATTGGTGCAGCATACGTTGTAAATCATCTTCACTTTGAGATATTAGTATTGCATCGTCCGCATAGCAGATTATTTTAAGTTGTTTTTCTACCATTTGGTATCCTTTTGTATTTCTTACTTTTTTTATTATTTGTTCATGATCAGGTCGAACAATAAAGGACTCAAGGAATCCCCCTGTCTTATCTCATTGCCGGCTTCAATTGGATCAGTTAATTCATTGTCCACTTTTACTTTTATTGTGTTGTTCTGGTAGATGTTTTCGATCGTTTTAATTATTCCTAGAGGTACCTCTCTCGAGTATAACAAATGGATAACGTCCTTTAATGTGACCCTGTCAAATGCTTTCTTAAGATCCACGAAACATAAATATGCCGGTTTGTTTTATTCCAACGATTTCTCTTGAACTTGCTACATTATAAATATAGCGTCAGTGTATGACCTTCCCGACCTAAAACCTTGTTGTTCTTCTGCTAATGTTATAATTTCATTTAATTTGTTTTTTATCACTTTGGTTGTTAATTTTAATGTTGTGTTTAATAAGTTAATTCCGCTGTAATTCTTCGGGTCCGATTTGTCTCCTTTTTTGAAGAGAGGTATTAGGATGCTTGATCTCCAGTCTTGTTGTATTCTATTTTGTTCTATTATTTTTTGTATTAGTTTTTACAGTTGTTTAGTTAGATCTTGTCCTCCGTACTTAAGGAGTTCGTTCTATATTCTGTCCTCTCCTGGAGATTTCCTATTTTTTTAATTTTCTTAATGCTTCCTTTACCTCTCCCTCCTCGATGTTTATTTTTTCGTTTGTTGTAACTTCAGGTGTTGGTGGTTCATTATCGTCGCCTTTAGCAAATAGAGATCGGAAGTAGTCTGCCCATGTTTCCCTCTGAATGTGTTTCGCTTTTATTAATTCGTTCATCTCCTTTCTTTGCCCTCTGATCATTCTCCATACTTCTTTTTGTGTTCCGTAGAAGTCGTGTTCCATCTGTTTTGAGAAACTCTGCCAGTGCTCCCTTTTTATTTGCCTCACTAAAGTATTCGTTTCGGTTCTGATTCGTTTGTAGTGGTTGTATGCCTGTTGTGTTTGTTTCGTTCTGTATTGTAAAAAGGCTTTCTTTTTTTCTTCACATTTTATCTTAACTTGCTCTCTAAACCACGGGGGTTTCTTCTTTAATATGTGAGTATTCGTTACTTTTCTCTCTCCAAGTGATTCTGTTGCAGCGTTGATTATGTTATCTTTAAGTTTTTGCCAGCTTTCATCGATATTATCGTTTTCTAATATTCCATTCTCAGCAATCTTCTCTGATATTCTTTTCCTGTATAAGTATTCCGTGGATTCTCTATGTAGTCCTTCGACTTTGCTTTTTGTTTGTGTTGGTGCTGCCCTCTTGGGTGTGAAATATTTCATAATTTCATAATTTAATTGTAAACTAAATAAATACATATATGAGTACTTAGTGTGTTGAAGTCAATCAACCCCCTTATAGGGGTAGCAACCCCCAACAACCATCATACAATTATCGGTGGACCCAAAACCGAAAGGAGGAGAACTCTTCATGGTATTATGCAGAATGTCTGTTGTGGGCCCTACTTAGGGGTACGGCGGAAGAAATACTAATTTACAAGACACTCATATAGTACACGTGGATAGAACTAAAAGTCTGCTGTGGGTAGCATATTCCTACATGTGAAGAAAATGCCAAATTTTGCAAAGAAAGAAATATTAACCTGGTCACAATACAAGAAAAACATAGAGAGAACCAGAAGTCCAATAGAGCTCGAGAGGAATAACCCCTGGGTATGATCTACTAGGTGCTACCTACGTTGTTATTACCATTGTTACAATTTAACTCTTACAGTTTTACTCTTTTTACTGAAGTGTCCTCTTTACTTATACACAAAACCTCAACTGTAATGTAGCCAGATACAAAAGACCCTCCAAATATATTTTTTTACTTATAAAGATCCCATTCTTAATGGTTATTACCAAGCCATTAAAAAAATCTGCACACTTCACTTAAGCTACTCTTTCGGTGTAAATAACCTCGGCACCCTGTATCTTTTTATACATAGCTACTTTATAATCATCAGCTACAATAAAATCTGATATTTTCTTCGTACTTACTGCGTATTAAGTATATAAAGCTAATAAAGCACACAGCGGTACCAACTGGGGTCCGGGTAAGAGATATGAAGGGAAGCTCCTATAAATGACTAATGTGCCGATAATAAATTTCTTTTATTTATTGTCAGGATTTTTATTTACGAAAATGTTCACTAATTGGTAAAGCATGTGAGTTAAGATTATGGCTTTTTAATTCCTAAATATACCATCGCCTTGTGGTGTTTATACAAGTGATATTATGATAGTTTTTGTTCTAAGAGACAAATCACACTATTCTACATAAAGTGTGGGCCAAAGAAAACAGTCCACCTCGATATTTGGCAGTAGTTATTAGATTTTAAGGAAATGACGAAACAGGTCGATTTTTGATCTAAGAGGGACACATTTTTACGGTACATATATCTGCCATTTGTATTTTTAAATAGGGAATAGGGGTCGTGTGCTAGCTCATTTGAAAGGTTCTTCAATTCCCTGTTCAGTTCCTAATACTAACATTGACATAATTATTTATACAGGATGTCCAAGAAAAATTATTTTGAATTAAATGAATGTATGTAATTTATTTAACTCAAAATACATTCTACTGCCGACAGAAAACACAAAAAAATGTTTATTTGATTAATAAACATTGTGTGTTGCATAAATTCAATATTCAACATACCAAGAGGCAGATGAAAACATTGAAATTAAGAGAAAAGCAATGTTTATTTATCAAAAATCTTTTTTTTCGGTGTTTCCTGACAGCAGTAGAATATATTTTGAAATAAATAAATTACATACATTCTTATTTTTGTGTCAATGAATTTAATTAAAATATTTTTTTCTTGGACACACTGTATAAATAATTATGTTAATGTTTATATTACTGAATAGAGAAATAAATAATCTTTCAATTGAGCTACCACACAACACCTATTCCTTATTTAAAAATAAGGTGTTGGAGACGTGGAAGGGAGGGGGTTGACAAGTGACAGATGTATGTATCGCAAAAATGTATCCCCCTTAGAACAAAAATCGACCTGTTTCGGCATTTCCTTAAAATCTAGTAACTACTGCCAAATATCGAGGTGGACTGTTTTCTTTGGCCCACACTGTATAAAAATCTATGTTTGCTTATCCAAACAATTCGTTACCATAGTAAATATATTGGAACTAACCTTCAATTTTAACTTAAAATACCTTTTGTTAAATACAAATACAAATTTTGATGTTTCGATTTCCACTTCAAAATCATTCTCAAAATAAAGAATAAAATTTGGTTGAATTTTACGTAACACAAATCATCTCTATTCAATTAACATTGTAATTTATCCCAGAGAACGGCAGTTCTCGCCAGTGGCGCACAAATATACACGAAATTTTCGATTTTCTAAATCTGACTGAATTGAAAATTGGGCCAAATCCCATCTTAAAGTATAGGAAAAGACTCGCCCATCTGTTTGTCAACCATCCATTTTGGTCGAAGGGTGTGGATTTTATGGCCCCTCCCATTTAGGGTCTGTTTTTTGTTCTCGTCCCCAAAACCCCCCAAAATTTCGAAAATTTAAGTCCGACCTTTACGGCTTCTGATAGTAATGATCGTTACCTTTCCAACGCATGTTTAATTTTGAAAATGGGTTATACTGTTCAAAAGTTACCAAGCTCATAAATTTTATTCAATTTCTATTTAAAAAGGGGAAAATGTTTGTATGCATGTGTGTATGTATGTGTGTGGAACAGTTACCCGATTTAAATTTTTTTCTGTGTTTCAAGAGAGGGCCACGGCCGATTGAGAACCGGTGTAGTTTGTGACTTTAGACTATCCATAAGCCAGCTATAGGACTGGGTAGGTACAAAACGGCATATTTTTTGGGGGTATATATCTTAGGTTCAAGGGGAGACAGGAAAACCGCAAATACACCAAAGCAATAGTGTTGAGTCAAACTTTCAAATGGTGCCTAAGCTGTTAGGATCAGTCATACACACGGCTCAGTATAGCCGAAAAACTGAAAAACCAAACTTTGCAAATTTTGGTTTTTCGGCAATTATTCAAAATTTTAACCTAAGAATTCCGCCAATAACTGAGCGTTTGTAGAAGGACTATAATCGATGTGGAAGAACTCTGATATGATCAAATCTATTTTCTACGGGGAAAAATGGGTTTTCAAGCTCAATAATTCATGTAATACCTTCAGTTATCATACTTGACCTTGGATGCATCAGGTACTACTTGTCAATACGTTTCAAACTTATGTTTAGCGATCAAAATCGGTTAAGCGATTTAGAAGTTATCAAGCTACAATTGTATAATCCCATTAATCATTATCGCCGAAATGGTTTATGTAGTTGTAGTGGTTATGACGCTAAATTTTATCGGCAATCCGAGTGGCCATCCCAATATTTTTTTTCAATCTATTTCGAATAGAAAAAAAAAAGAATGTGTATGTACTTTGTACGCACGTAAGAAGATATTCTTCCATTATATAATAGGTAATTTAAACAAAGTAAATATACTTAAAAGGTTATTTGTACTTATTTTATTTAAAAATCAAACTAACTTTCTTATCTACCACTTTTAAAAAAGAAGAATATCTTCAAAAATTATATAATAATATACTTACAATCATAAAATCTATAAAAAAATTATAACTTGCTTGGGGCTAGAACCCACTTCACGTCTACCGCGCCGTACGAAAGTTGACGCCATTTCAAACTGCACCAAACTCTCGTATACGTCATGTGGGAATATACACAAACTAAACGTTTACACCATAAATTTATATGAATTTAATAAAATTATTAGTTTGATTTTTGTCGAAATAAATTACAACAAAATATAGAGTAAGAAAACGATATATGAGATGAAGATTTGTAGAAAGTTCGTAATCAGATTATGTAAATTAAAGCATTGCCTACTAATAGGTAACTACATTATTTTGTTTACATTTTCCAAATAGATAGGTATTGAAACTATTAGGTATTTCCAACTGAAACATTTAGAATTACGTACCTGCGCTTTTCAAAACTATTTAAAAAGTCACTATAATTATAAATTTGATTTTATTTCTGTCCACACATTAATAAAAACTAATATTATACAATATTTTTGTTTACCGATAACCTCCATATTGAACAATTATTGACAGATCATTTCAAAATTTCAACACCCAATCAGAGCCCGTATAACAACTAATACCATACTGTCAATGTGCGCATGCGCGCGGATCAATCAAATTTTACCCTCAATCGATTCGCCGCTAAAGAAGAATATCTTCAAAAATCTAGTGTACATTCGAATGACATTAGATCATTTGGGAGATAATGCGACAAAGGCGGGAAACATTACATTCAACTTCATATATTTAATTTATAAATGACTTAAAACACTCTTGATACAAGAATAAAAAACCGCTAAATGCCGTAAAAATGAGGGGCGCATACAATATTCCAGTTACAAAAGATCTGATATGAATATTATGTGGCGCGAAAATGTATTTTCATTTTGACGAAAAATAAAATTCTAGTTTTATTTTAAAAGATTTTTCCAGAATATTTCGTCCTATTAGAGGTAAAACTCACTAAGTGCACTTTTTTGAGAATTTGACATTTTCATCAATTTGAACTAAATACGGTACTGCCCAGCCCTGGAGAAGTCACCTGGATCTCTAACCCTTCTAATTGCTAAGATAATTTATGGTACAATTCACTAAGTGCAATATTGTGAATTTCGGTTTCAGGGTAAAACTCATTAAAACTTATTATTGCACTTAGTGAATTTTTCCTTACAATCTGGAATGCCGAATCGGTACTTAGTGATCTTTTAAACAATACATTAGATAACATAATCTATTTTGCGATTAAGCAGGCGACTTGTGTGTTACATTGTATTGTTGAAACTGTACATTATATTTGTGTGCATTATTTGTTCAGTGATTGATTAAAAAAATATGAACTTAAATTTTTTTTAAAAGTGATATATAAAGGGTAAGCATAATCCATTTTGCGATTAAATAGACGACTTTTGTGGCTGTCATAAATGCCGAAAGAATTGCATTTATTTTCGAAGAACGAAACTTATTGTTCATTTTTTAATTAATAGACTGTTATTTTTGATAGTTCGTTTGTTGTAAGTCAGCGAAATTTTATGGATACAAATTCATTAACTTCTCAATAACCAATAATTGTATTCAAGGTAAAACTCATCAAGTACAAAGTGTAGTTAGTGAGTTTTACCTCTAATAGGATATCAATATCCAATAATTGTGTTCATGGAAAAACTCATCAAGTACACAAATTTATCTAATATTGATTGTATCATAGTTCCTGTGACGAAATATTGCTAAAAATATCTGTTTTTATGTATTCTTTAAAGTTGCATTACAAAAATTCCAATATTCAAGTAAGGTGAATTTAAAAAACAATTTGTACCCTTAAATCCATTTTTCTCAACTTTCTGAAAAGTGTAGTTAGTGAGTTTTACCTCTAATAGGACGATTTGCTAAATTTGAAGTAAAACGCGCCACAAAAGAGCTACAAAATTCAAACTGTATCAAAGTTACTCTTTTGTGGTGCGTTTTTCTTCAAATTTAGCAAATATTATGGAAAAATCTTTTAAAATAAAACTAGAATTTTATTTTCCATCAAAATTAAATACATTTTCGGGCCACGTAATATTGCTATCAGATCTTTTGTAGCTGGAATATTGTATGCGCCACTCATTTTTTATTCTTGTTTTCTATATAGAGTAGATAATATATAAATTTTTCAAAAATAGTTCCAAGACTACATTTCTTATGCAGTTCAAAATGTTAATCTGAGTACAAAACTATTTAAAGGTCTACTAAAAGTAATAAAGAAATTCTGTGTGATATGTGATCATCATAATATGTAATCGGTTATTCCTCTATAGAATTTTTTTGTTTGTGTATCTATTTAATTGATGTATACACATCCATTACATACCAATTTAAAATACAATAATAAAGAACACAAGCAGCAAGAATGGGATCCTTACGGTCGTACAAGAATAATATCAAGGACATTGTCAACAGATATTCAGTAAAACATCCTGAAGAGTGAAGAATTAAGTAGGTTATTGAATTTTAAAATTCGTTTACTTTCAAACTGAATATAAACTCCAAGTCCCCGCCAGAAATTAATAAAGTAGGAAATAGAAAAGCACTTAAGTAAATGAAAAATAAGAAATCGCCAGGAAAGGAGCCACTACAGAAATATTAATGAATGGAGGAAAGGCTTCTCGCAGATCTCAGAAAAAGAAGATGTCCACACACTGTACTATACAGAGGAGGCGACAAAAGCGACTTAAAAAATTATCATCAAATAGGTACTCTTTACTCAATATACCAATACTAAACCATTACTCAATACGACGTAAAAGCGCCCAACATTAATTCTTACTAACAGGCTGTAAACAAAATTAGACGGATACCAGACACGAGAACAAGGATTCAGAAATGAGTTTAGCACCAATGACCTTATTAACCCGGTATCCGACAGGTGGGGTGTAGCACACCCCAACCATGCGGAAGCGGCTAAAACATAAGGAAATTTTGAATGTAGTGGAACTAGCGGCTAGATAGCTTTCTATTTTATATTCATCTATGCGATGACACATCGATTTTAGTCGTCTGTTTAGTTTCAGCAAGTCATTTGGATTGAAAGTGGTCACATCCCACGAGTCATATTTCGTACTTTCTGCAGAATTGTCTTTATATTGTTTTACTCCTATAAATAAGTAAGTATAGGTAACTGAATAATACTTATTATAGATTTTAACATATTTTTTTATTGGTCTAAGCTGAAATGAATTACGAACGAGAATAAGCACGCCTTCAGGCCTTATGGGATGAAGCAGACAGTGACGGTGACGAATTTATTGTCAAGAGTGATTCGGAAGTAAGTGAAGAAATAGACAATGTTAGTGTAAATAGTGACTATCCTGACCAGCTTCAAGATGTTGACGTTCCACATATCACAGAAAATAATATATCCAATATATATAAAATAATATCCAATAATATAAAATGCCAATATACTCAACATTTTTAGGCTTCGAGAAAGCTTCTTACAGTATGGTAGTGATGTTGAAAAAGTCACTATTGGTTTCAAAGTACTCGTTACTTACGAATACCGAAAGTAACGATTACTATACAGACAGACAAATCGTTACTTTGATTACTCTGAATCGTATCAGAGCTAGTCACGACTATTGTATCTACTTTGATTACTTTGATTACTCTGATTATTTCGTTAGTTCATACCAATCGTATTAGAGCGAGTAACGACTATTGTATCTACTTTGATTACTTTGATTACTCTGATAACTTCGTACCAATCGTATAAGAGCGAGTAACGAGTATTGTATATACTTTAATTACTTTGATTACTCTGATTACTTCGTAATTCGTGAAGGTCGTTATTTTATCGGAATACCTATACAAAATACCTACCTACTGAGAAATACGATTCTCGATATGATTACCGGTACTCAAATACAAAAGTAACAAAAGTAATCATAGTAATCATAGTAACGAATACTGTAAATGATTACTTTATACAAAAGTAACGATTTGTAACGAATACTCGAAAGTAACTTTAATCTGCATCACTACAGTGTGGGATACCGAGTGATACCTGAAAATCAAATCGACCCAAAGAAAAGCCACAAATAAGCTGGGGAGATGATTTAAAGAGACATACCGGTCTCTGATGGCTGAGAGATGGATTAAAATCGAAACAAACAGAGAAAAACGTGGGAGGCTATATCCAAACTTGGATATAAAGAGAGCTTTAAATATATACACAGTATTCATTTGTTTAATCCCTCGTTTTTAGCTTTAGAGACATCCAAATCCAAAGCTGAAGAATTTCGTAATATTCGTATCAGCTCTCTTGTAGCTGATATATTGTATGCGCCATTTATTTTTACGGCGTTTAGCGGTTTTTTTTCTTGTATATTTTTACAACAATTTATCAACATTTATTAAAAAAACATTGTTTATAAAAAGCCGTAAAATTTACGACAAGCGCCCGATCAAGGGAAATTAGAGGCTGCGTCCGCTGGAAGGTTAATTTACAGTAACAGTATTAACACTGCTTTTCATGTTACCTCGAAGTGATTTCTTTACTACAGTCTTCTTTATAAATTCACATTGCCATTCACGCAGCAGGTGTTGTTGATGCCTGCTTGCACATCTGGTTATCATCTCCTCAAGTGTCTCCAGTTTTAGGCCTTGATGGATACGTACTATTACGCATCCCAACTATTCCTTGGCACTTTGTTGTTGTATTTTTGAGTTCTCTTTTATTCGTTAGCTTGAATATACTGTACCCCAGCTATAGATTTTCCTGTATTCTTATAGGTAAAAGATATTGGCTTAATGTGTCTGTATCGCCATCCTTTAGATTATTATTTGTTCCTTCTGTCTAGATTCCTTTATCCATTGTCTCTTGCCTCATTATCCTTTGGATTTTAGACAGCAATTCATAGGTTTTAGTTTGTGGGTGCTCTTGAATTTAAAATAAATACTGCCGACACGTGCGTGGACAGACTTGATATCCATTGATTATTACCATTATTACGCGCTGTATAAACAGATCTGTTTTGTTAATATTTCGAGGGCTATCACGATATTGAATAATTTTTTTAATTTATACCCAAAATCAAATTTATATCTCCAGTTAGCCGATCAAGTGTTTATTTAAATTTAAAAAATTAATTTACGTTTTGGGAACTATCACGTAAAAGTTACAAATGAATAATGGGCGACAGAGAATAGTGTTGCCTGACAGTTTTATAGGACAGATTGAAAAACTACATTTTTCCCAATAAATTAAATTTTTTGTTATTTATGTAAATGGTTTAATTAGACGCACGTTTCTGTTTTTCGAAAACATGATAATTTTTTTATTATTTTCTTCTGTCTGTTAGATTTATGTGCGTGTATTAATGATTAGGAATATTGTTAAATCCATAATATTTACCATAAGAACTCGTTGACGTAGATTTTTGTATTTAATGAACTTACCAGTATTTAGAAGAGCCACAAAATTTTCTTGTGGATTAATTCAATATAGACATAATATTTAACTTGAACATGCCATGAAAATAGAGTTTCAGAATTTTTTAAAAATATTTTTATTTAGAAAATATTAATATGTTGACTAAATCTGTATTAAATGGTTTAATTATGTACGTCAGTACAGGATTTCTACAAGGAAGCATATTAGGTCCAGATCTGCAGATCTGCACTGATCATCATCATCATTATTAATATCATCATCATAATCATCAACTTGTACGCGTCCACTGCTGGACATAATTTTCCCTCAACTCTTTCCATCTGACTTTATTTGGTGCGGCTTGCATCCAGTTACTGCTAACAAGTTTTAGGTCGGCAATCCAGCTGCTTGATGAGCTTCTTTTTGATTCATCGTTTCAGCTTTTTACTAAAATTCCTTCATAGTTCTTCCTGACAAAGGCTATATATGCTTTCTTCTACCCATGGCAAAGAAAGAATGGAAAAAAGGAGTAGGTATGACCGTCAATCCAAATAAAATTTTTGGATACTTGTATGAGGATATTGGTCACAAAAGTGGAGAAGAAAACAAGAATCTTAGTACTCCCTCCTTTAATGAAACCGTTTACCTTACCCTCACTTACCTAGTCAATTGTAAAATGGTTTAGAACAAAAACAGAACAGTGATATAAGCCAATGAAATAAAAATGTAAAAATTAATAGGTCAAAAATAGACATTTACTTTTTATTTGCATAAAAGAGTAGTTTCTCATTTAAAAAAATGTCTCTTTCATTCCTATTACAAAGCGCACCCAGACTCCAGATGTTATTCAATTTAAAATTTTTAAACTTTTAAGTTTTAGACATGGATCCCGTGTACCAAAAAAAGTTTATTAATGGCAAGCTGAAAATTTGTTATTAGCTTAACGGTGTCTAGTCGGACAAACTTTGATGTATGGCAAAACTGGAACGGGGGAAGTTTTAATTGTGGAACAGGTTAAAAATTTGGAACGTCATGCAACGAAAACGTTCCATGTATTTTGCCGGATAGAACTTCTAATTGATTTGTTACCATTTCATTAAACTCTCATGCAAAAATCAGACTGGTGTTTATCACCAACTGAGCATTTTAATGAGTGGAACACGAAGAACGTCTGATTCTGAACGTCTAGCGGTCTGATTTTTTCATGAGAGTTTAACGAAAGGGTAGCAAATCAATTGGATGTTCTGTCCGACAAAATACATGGGACGTTTTCGTAACCTGACGTTCCAAATTTCTAAAGTGTTCCACAATTAAAACTTCCCCTGTTCTAGTGTTCCCGTACATCAAAGTTTGTCCGACTAGACACCGTTAAGCTATTAACACATTTTCAGCTTGCCATTAAGCAACGTTTTTTGGTACGCGGGATCCAGGCCTATTTGTGTAGTGTGTTATTTAGTGTATGACGTATGACCCGTTTTTTCTGTGTCTTATGTCTGTTTATGTATGTTCCTGATTTTATCCAAACGGCCTCAAACTTCTGTTCCACACTATATTAATAACAGGTGACTTTAATTATATTTTATTTCCTTACAAAACCCACCTAGACATAAACACTTCTGTGAATTTTGCTATTGCATTTAGTAACTCATATTACACGATAGTCTAAGAGCTGGGAGCGGATTTTGTGCGTGATAAGTAATATGGAAAAACTATACGGGGATATGTTGAATTAGTTGTGTACATGACTTTCACCAACGGCCGGAAACCAGAGTGGGGACCGAGGGTAGTTATAAGGGGTCAAAATCGCGTTTTTTTTTTTATTTTTTTGTGACGCTCATGATCGAAATAGTGCACCAAAATTTGGGAATAAGTAGGTCATGACTTAACTAAGTAAAATCTCTAGGGGCGGAACGCTGCGTGACCGACAAAGGGGTGGGGGCAGGGGTGAATATAAAAAATATAACGGTTTTTTTGCGACGTTTGTGATTGAGATAGTGCACCAAAATTTGGGAATAAGTAGACTATGGCATTCTCTTCTTCTTCTTATGCAATCCACTAATGGATGTTCGCGATCACGTTTGACCTATGGCATAACTAAGTAAAATTCCCAGGGCTGGAAACCAGAGTGGGGGACGAGGGTTGTTATAAGGGGTCAAAGTCGCGGTTTTTATTATTTTTTTTTGTGACGATCATGATCGAGATAGTGCACCAAAATTCGGGAATAAGCAGGTCATGACGTAACTAAGTAAATCCTCCAGGGGTAGAACGCTGCGTGGCCGACAAAGGGGTGGGGCAGGGGTGAGTATAAAAATATAAGGGGTTTTTTTGCCGTTCGTGATCGAGATAGTGCACCAAAATTTGGGAATAAGTAGATCGTGACATAACTAAGTAAAATCTCCAGTGGCGGAACGCTGCATGTGGGACAAATGTTGTGCTGCGTCACAAAAATATATAATACAAACTCCGACTTTGACCCCTTAAAACTACCCTCATCCCCAACTCTGGTTTCCGGCCCTGGAGATTTTGCTTAGTTGCATCATGATCTATTTACTCCCAAATTTTGGTTCACTATCTTGATCACAAATGTCACAAAAAATCCCTTATAATTTATATATTCACCCCAGCCCCCTCCCCTTTGTCGGCCACGCAGCGTTCCGCCCCTGAAAATTTTACTTAATTACGTCATGACCTACTTATTACCAAATTTCGGTGCACTACCTCGATCACGAGAGTCACAAAAAAATAATAAATACTGCGACTTTGACCCCTTATAACCACTCCCCCACTCTGCTTTCCGGCTCTGTAGATTTTACTTAGTTATGTCATGGTCTACTTATTCCCAAATTTTGGTGCACTATCTCAATCAGGAACGTCGCAAAAAAACCCTTATATTTTTATATTCTACCTTACCCCCACACCTTTGTCTGCCACGCGGCGTTCCACCCCTAAAGATTTTACTTAGTTACGTCATTACTTATTCCCAAATTTTGGTGCACTATCTCGATCATGAGCGTCACAAAAAAAAATAATAAAAACCGCGAATTTGATCCCTTATAACTAGCCTCCTCCCCTGACTCTTCTTTCCGGCTCTGGGGATTTTACTTATTTATGTCATGGTCTACTTATTCCCAAATTTTGGTGCATTATCTCAATCACTAATGTCGTAAAAAACCCCTTATATCTTTTTATATTCACCCCTGCCCCCACCCCTTTGTCGGTCACGCAGCGTTCCGCCCCTAGAAATTTTAGTTTTAGTTACGTCATGGCCTACTTATTCCCAAATTTTGGTGCATTATCTCGATCATGAGCGTCACAAAAAAATAATAAAAACCGCGAATTTGATCCCTTATAACTACCCTCGTCCCCCACTCTGGTTTTCGGCTCTGGGGATTTTACGTAGTTATATCATGGTCTATTTATTCCCAAATTTTGGTGCACTATCTCTATCACGCACGTCGCAAAAAACCCTTTATATATTTTTTATACACCCCTACCCCCACCCCTTTTTCGGTCACGCAGCGTTCCGCCAGTAGAGATTTTACTTAATTAGGCCATGACCTACTTATTCCCAAATTTTGGTGCACTATCTCGATCATGAGCATCACAACAACAAAAAAATAAAAACCGTTACTTTGACCCCTTATAACTACCCTCGGCCCCTACTCTGGTTTCCGGCCGTTGGGGAAAGTCATGTACACAACTAATTCAACATATACCCGTATAGTTTTTCCATATTACTTATCACGCACAAAGTCCGCTTCTATCTCTCCAATTATGACGGTCATTTACAAACAAATATTCAACAAATAAATAAATAACACATATCTAGACAATAATATAATTCCACAACAAATAAAATAGTTATTTATGAAACAGTTGGTGAAGTATTCTTTTTGCGAACGCACGCGATGTTTAGAGCATCAGCGACAGCGGGGTGAGGCTATACATCGCGTAAGTTCGCAAAAAGTACTTCACGCACATTTTCATAAAATATTTTATCTACGATAAACAAATAAAAAAACTGTAACTCTTTTTGACTGGAATTCATTTCTATTCTACAATTTTTAGAAGTTTGACATTTAAAAATTCTAACTTCTTTCAAACCACAAAATTGTCAAAACTTTTGTTGTAATTTATTGCTTACGTGTCATCACCATGACAACGGGAAAGTTAAGGATATTTGATTATATGAAAGTGTGTCAAAAAACAGTGCGAAAAAGTAAATCCCATTTAAATTATATTGTTACTTCACGCACACTTTAAATCCTCCACGCACTGCTACCTATAATGACACCTTCACAAACTAAAAGCTTATACATAATATGAGATAGAGTAGATAAATATCTTTAAAAAACAACATCACTTTGAGTCGTACAAACAATTCATATTAATTAATTTTCTTAAAATTTAAAAATATTTGCTTACTTCCCAAAAATCCCAACCACTTTCTCACGAAGTGAGGGTATTATAGGTCTGGATCACGCGTATGAAAAAAAAGTTGATTAATAGCAAGCTGAAAATTTGTTAATAGCTTAAGGGTGTCTAGTCGGACAAACTTTGATATATGGGAACACTGGAACAGGGGAAGTTTTAATTGTGGAACAGGTTAAAATTTTGGAACGGTCATACCACGAAAACGGCACATTATGTATTTTGTCCGCCAGAACAGACTTAAACTCTCTGAACAGAGATTAAACTCTCATGCAAAAATCAGACTGCTATTTATCACCAAATGGGCGTTTTAATGAGTGGAACATGTAGAATATGTCAAATGACAGGAATTATGACGGGTGATAAATAGCAGTCTGATTTTTGCATGAAAGTTTAATATCTGTTTGGAGAGTTTAAGTCTGTTCTGTCGGACAAAATAAATGTGCCGTTTTCGTGGTCTGACCGTTCCAAATTTTTAACCTGTTCCACAATTAAAACTGCCCCTGTTCCAGTGTTCCCATATATCAAAGTTTATCCGACTAGACACCCTTAAGCTATTAACAAATTTTCAGCTTGCTATTAATCAACTTTTATTTCATACGCGGGATCCAGACCTATTAATACAGACCAGGGTATTAAGAACTAAAAACACCGGAATAAATCCATTTTTAAATACAGCACCTATCCACTTGACAGCACCACGATAGCGTCAGGAAAAAGTCTACAATATACATAGAAATGGGTGGAAATGAATAATTGCATTTATAGCGCATAAAATGCATTCACCAGTTCATAAACATTCGGGGGTTTTTGTGGTCAGTGAACATAAATATTCCATCAGAACTGACCCCCCGGAGAACGTGGTGTCCAGAGTCACTGCAGTGTAGGTCATCTTCTGGGTTCTCGGTTTTCGGAGGTCAGCTTTGATGGCGTATTCGTGTTCAGAGATCCCAAAAAAGACCCCTTGAGTAATCTTGTTGAATCGGGTTGGAAAGCCTCGAAATTCCAGATGACTTGCATTGCAGTCACCCCGGCCACTAGGTGCTCCGAGGGTCGGTGCTAATGTCATATTCATGTTGAGCTATCCCAAAAAACCAAGAGTAATCCGTTTACATCAATTTAGTATCAAAAACCCTCTAAACTCCAAAAGATATCCTGCCTCAGCAGTGAACCTGGTACCCAGGTCCTCAGGGGTCGGCTCTAATGACGTATTCGTGTTTAGAGGTCCAAAAATTCCGATGTAATCAGTTTGAATCAATTTAATACCGAAAACCATCCAAACAGCAGACGGCGTCCCTTAGGACTAATCCTGGGAACCAGGTGCTCCGGAAGTTAGTTCTGGTAGCGTATTCATGTTCAGCGACCCCAAAAACTTCCGAGTAATAAAATATGGCCCTTAATATACTGATTGTGATAAGTTTATACACTTTTGGATGTATTTTATATACCTACTGTCACAATTATGCATTTTCACCCATTTTTCTATTAGAACTTTTTCCTGACGTCATCCCGAACATAATGTAAAAAGTTGTAAGTCGATGGGTGCAGTATTTACTAATATATTTATTTTTTCCTAATTGTCCTGATCTACTAGACAACACGACAGCATAAAATTGAGCTTTTAGTACGCATCTATTTTACTACATTCTTTGAACAAGCATCTTTTAGTGGACCTTAACCGAAGACTTGAAGATGGATAGTAAATGGGAGTGTCCGAAATTGGACGGGTCGTTCTTTTGACTCAATTGAACAAATCAATTGAACAAATTGTACATACGTCTAAATTTTATTTCTGCAACCCACTTGAAATGGACTGAAACATAAAAAGTCCAGGGCGGATCTGTTTTGAGATGGACGTTGAGAGGTGATTTTTTGCAGAAATTGCTTGGAAATTACCCACATAATAATAATTGAGTTATCTTCCCATACAAAAATGTCCGAAACATTGTTTAAATAATCAAAATATCAAAAAATGAAGGAAAAATTCGATTTTTTTCTTCGTTTTTGATTATAATTTTAAAAGTATTCACTTCCGAGAAAAGTTGCACTAAAATAAAAGTTGCGTAATTCCATTTTCTACAATATAAAACTGGTTAAAAATTTTCAGAATTGTTATCATTGTTGCAAAATAGTAATAATTGCGAAAAAACATAAAAAAAATAAGTATTCGCATTTTACGTTTTTCAACCATTTTTGCTACACTTAGGACCTTCAAATTTCACCCAAAAAAGCTTTATGATATGGTAAACAACACTGTAAAAGTTAAAATCGGTTCAATAGATTTTGCAAAATAAATTTTGCAATCCAGCTTTTGCAAAAAAAATTCATTTTTTCAAAATGTTGCAGGACTGAAAATAAAGAAGACAGCAAGTTAATTTTTTTGCAAATAGAAGAATACTGTACCTTTCATTTGCAATTTGCAAAATTAAAATCGGTTAACTACCACGGCGTCAGGAATTTTTTAAAATAAACATTAATTTATGGTTCTACGCGCAGGACAGCGGTGTTCGATTCAAACAAGTTGATTTCCACCAAAATTTCTTCCAATCTTTATCTAATATAATTATTTTCTTACTCTATATTTTGTTGCATGTTCATATTTTAATTCCACAAAAATCAAACTAATTTAATTATTGTTTGTGAAAAATTGTTTAAACAATTGCATGTGTTTAAAAATAATCCACTTTTATTTTATAAGTTAAAATATATGAACAAAGAAAGTTTTTGCTTAAAAAAGTGTTATTTCAAAGGGCAGAGTATGTGTTTTTATTTTGCAATATACAAATTTATTTATTTATTTCGAAATGTACTACAAATTTAAATTTATCAATTATTATCAAAGGTCATTGGGATGCCCAATCAGAGCGAACGTATCCGCTGTCCTGCGCGTAGCACCAAAAACTAATGTTTATTTAAAAAAATTCCTGACGCCGTGGTAGTTAACCGATTTTAATTTTGCAAATTGAAAATGAAAGGTACAGTTCTTTTATACGTAAAAAAATTCAACTTGTTGTCTGGTTTACTTTCAGTGCTGCAACATTTTGAAAAAATTAATTTTTTTGCGAAAGCTGGATTGCAAAATTTATTTTGCAAAATATATTACACCGATCTTAATTAAATTTACAGTATTGTTTTATCATATCATAAAGTTTTTCTGGGTGAAATATGAAGGCCCTAGGTGTAGCATAAATGGTTAAAAGACGTAAAATGCGAATACTTGTTTTTTATTTTTTTTTAATTATTGCTATTTTGCAACAAGAGTGGCAATTTTTAAAATTTTCAGTTAATCCTATATTGTAGGAAATTTAAATACGCAACTTTCACGTTGGTGCGACAGTTTTTGAAAATGAATACTTTTAAAGTTATAGTCAAAAAACCAAGAAAAAAATCGAATTTTTCCTTCGTTTTTTGACATTTTGATTATTTAAACAATGTTCCGGACCTTTTTGAGGGGGGTGATAACTTAAATATTATTATATGAGTTATTTTCAAGCAATTTCTGCAAAAAGATATAAGTCACCTCTCAACATCCAAATGTAGGTACTAATATTTTTACAGATGCGCCCTGGTCTAACAACCCATTCATTATTTAAATATACAAGAATGAGAATAGAACTGAATATCATAATTATCAACATTCGTTTTAGGATGATATTTTCAAGTCATCAGGAGCCGCATTTTTTGTATGCTTGTATCTTGTAATAATGTATACTCTCACACTCACACTCACACCACCGATTATTTCAGCTATCAATCCATGTTATCTAACTTACTAGTTGAAAGACTAATAAATTTTGTATACTCAATACACACTTGAATGGATCAAGGAAGTGAAAAAATAGTATATCAAGGTGTGTAAAATGGATCATTTATATCTTTAGCTAAGCGCTTTCGACAAAATTGTCATCATCGGAGCTAATGCTACAATCAAAAAATAATCTTATAAGAAAAGGATGTTCAATTATAAAAGCCTAATGCTTACGGTATCTGACTTACTATTAATGTCAATACAATAACAAAATGAAAAATGCACAGATTTTTTACTTTACTTTATTTCTATTCTAAACCATGATATTTCTGCCGTATGCGTATAGTGGCTACAGTCATAATCAGTGTCCGTAAAGATAAACTTTTTCAGTAGGCAGCTATTAAGCCAACAAAAAAATCGCCTGTGGCGTATTCTTGAGAAACCGAAGACAGACAGAAGGCCGGTATTCTCATTCATAGCCATCCCACGCGAATATTTAGCGTTTTCATTGTATTTCGATAGATTATATTAAACGAGGCGATGCATTTTTGATAAGATCTGTATAATAAAATAGATTTATGGTGTAAATTAAAGCAAGAATGTTAATTCGTCATCATCAAGTCTTTCCAATTTCAAGGAGTTGTTATGAAACGCATGGGCGTCTTATAAAAACTTTAAAACGTTGATATAGATTAACGTCTAGTGGTAAGGTGGTCGTAACCAGTTTATTTTATTTTTATCACCTCGTATATCACAAAAACCAAACTTTACAGGAAAGAGTAAAACTGATTAGCCATTTTGAAATGTAATGCTTAATAACATAGTAATCTTTTATTGGAGTAATGATATTACATTTAGCATACCTAATAACACTAAAATTTTATGCGTAACTTAATATTATCATTGTTAAGGGAATGGGTACGTATTTTCGGTTGCAATGGTACTTAAATGGGGATTAATTTTTTTCGAATCCTGAGAAAACTAATAATGGTAGGGGAGCCCAAGCGGGGATTTTTGCAATAACTCGAGCGCGTCAGATTATCATATGGAAAGAAACTTGGTACCCTGTAGATTAGGGTGCATCTAAAAAATAAAAGTTGGAAATGTTATATCTAATAGTGCGAAAAAGTTGCTAGTGTTATTTTTCAGCATATTAGTATTTTTATTTTTTTTTCTGAGCGAATTTTCTGCCACCCCCCCCCCTCAACTACCTTGAATTTTATTAAATATCTGATTTTTATGGAAATTTCAAATTATATTATTTGGAATAAAATATGTGCTAACTCGATCTAAGATCAATTAAAGAAAACTTAAAATGTTTTAAATTACAAATTTAAACGATATTTTAAGTTTTATTTGTTTTTTCAGTCTCCCCAACCCCTTTGAATTGTCCCGCTTCGTAAGTCCGTGTGTGTAATTTTCGCTTATGTTTGGTGCGGTGCGTTACTTTGTTATTGTTGTTTGTAAATTAAAGATTTGGGCAACCACCAAATATAAAGTCGGAAAAATGAAAGAATACCCATGAACGAACATATAAAACACGCTGTATTTTCCTTTCACCGTGTTACAAAGAAAATTGTCCAGTGCAAGTACATGTACCAATAATTATTACATGCACTTGCGCTGGCCAATTTTTTGTGTGACACGGTGACAGGAAAATACAGCGTGTTTTATATGTTCGTTCATGGGTATTCTTTCATTTTTCCTACTGTACCTGAAAATGTTTTACCGAAATACAAACAAGCGATGAAGTTTTGTGGTTGCAAGAGGATAAAAAACTCAGCAAGAAAGAGCCAGAATTTTCTGATATTGCCGAACACGTTGCAATTAAATTGGAGAAAATATGGAAAAAGGCTGTAATTCCAATAATTTAACATACAAGAATTATTCAGCTTTTAAAAGCCTATCATGACAAATATAAATATGAAACTTATGAAACCATTTAAGAATAAGCAAAACAGTGAATTTTACAAAAATAAAATTCAATGCTTTAAGAACAAAAGTAAAACTACACCTTTCGATCTTGCATCATGCAAATGTGACACTCTGATTAATTGTCTTCGTAGCAAATCTCAAAAAGTGCCTATCGATGAGCGCGAATTTCTGTTAAATCAAAGAGATCCCAGAAAAAATGGTGATAACCTCGATTGACAGGGAAAACAAAAACAAATATAATCAGAGAGAACAACGGTAAAGAAGAAAGTTACTGGTGCAAAGACAAAACTTTAGCTCAAGTAAAAAACAGTACCTACCAAGTTTTATGGTCAATCGAACACATAACACTTGTGCAAGAGCCAGGGTGCAAATATTTCGGATATTGGTATCCGCTGTCTGGTATATCAGTAAGTATCAAATCCAGCTATTGCATGTGACGAAACAGTCGTAAATACTGGCGTTAAGGGTGATGTAATACGGCTGTTAGGAGTACATCTTAAAAAACCGCTTCAGTGGTTTTTATATATGCGACATTGAAATGATCTACCCCTTGGACATCAAAAGAAGTTTGCCAGTGACCAAATCAAAAAACGTGAGGGTCTTCAAACTTTCTCCTATAAAAATTTTGATTCAAACGACTACTTTGAGTTAATTAACTAACAAGAATATCACCTTATAGAACCACCTATATTCATATTCTCTAGAATTTCGAGTGACAATCTGTGAGATTTTATTAAGAATCCTAACTTAGACCCTTTTAACATTGAGATTGAGAAATATCACTGCCACAAACAATGTGTAGAACGATGTGTCAAGCTTATGACACAAGCTTCTCTAGCAGTTTGTGGAGCGTATTCGAGGGATGGATTTATAAAAACTCGAATTGATTCCAGAAAAACTATGCCTCACTTTAAGCTAAATCGGAAGACATCTTCGAATATAATGCTTTTACCATATTTTTTTGTAATATTTATATACCTAATTTTGTACTTTGCTTTATATTTATTTTGGTATTAAAAAACTTGGGTGACGTCAGGGAGACGGATAAGTTGGCCTATTTTGTTATAAAAAGAATATTTTAGTATACTTTTAAGTCCAATTTTTAATTGCCTTGTGAAACCAGAAAATATTTTCCAATTTATACCGAATTTATTTATTCAAGTTCTATAAGGTATTACATCTTCCTTACAAAATGCCGTGGGGGGCAGCAGATATTTTTTTATTTCAACGAAATTTTACTCAAATAATAAATAGTGTGTTAGGCAACTTTTCTGAGCTATTACATTTTCGTTTCGAAATAAAATTTTTTTCGTCTGTTAACATTTTTTCAAAATTTTTAACTGACTTGGGGGGCAGAAGATATTTTCCAATTTCGAAAAAAATTTACCAAAATACTTAACAGTTGATGGGACAACTTTTGTGAGGTATTACTTTTCCATCGCAAAAAAAAATTTTTTTTTCGCCCTTTTCGATGCACCTTACTGTAGATGTACCTCTACCGGTTAAACCCTTAAAAATGAGAATAATAATATATGATACTTTACAACATTTACTTTAACAATAATTGTGTAGTTGTATAATGCCAAGAAAGATAATTAGTTAAAAATAATTGTTAACAGCGCAACTTAGATGACGTTGAAGGACATTTAATGACAAAAAGCAAAAGCATTAATATGTATAAAGTATAAAGTAATAAAGAACCTTTATAGTATAAAAATTGACTGCATATGGATATTGAATGACATTAAAAGACGTTTCAACGGCTGTAACATTAATAAATCATCACAATTAGATAGCAGGAAAATAAGACCGACAGGAAATTAGTATAATGCCAACAGCTAATTAGTGTTATTATTGAAATGTCTCTTATGATATTGGGTAATGTCTACGATATGACACTATTTGTCTATGATACTCGCTCATCTATCATCTCATTGTTCCATAGTTAAATTTTTTGTCGTAGTTGGCATTAATCAAAGGATTACTAGTAATTTTTTTAAGTAAAGGTGTATGAAGTTCTACTATCTAGCGATATTTTACATACCATTGTTGTATCCGTTTGATTTATTAATAATATGGAGGTAATCACTGTTGCCACACATACACTTCGTTAAACAAGAGCCGTACTAAGTACTTTTTTGCGTATCCCGTATATTATTATTATAAGAATTTTATATATTTTATGTACAATGTTTTTCTTCGTTTATAAGCTGGTGCTTTCCTATTTACATCTGAAAATCGGAGCACACTAGTTCGCTCCCAAAGTCAAAAAACCCTCTTAATTAATACTAGTTCGCTCCGAAAATCATAACCTAGTTCGCTCCCATTGTTAGGCGGATTAAGTATTTATCTATTAAGTTCTAGGAAAATTAATATCGGCAAAATTGGTACTGTGACTTTTGTATTTTATATAGAAATTGTATAAAATATTGGTTGTTACATATTTATATAAGTATATGAGACAGTAGAATTAGATTATTTAGATTTAGCCCAATAAATGACCGTTTTAGAGTGTAATTTTCTGCGTTAAGACGGATTTGCTTGAAAATTTCGTTTTAGGTTCTGCTTACCCTTCACTTCAAAGTTGGACTTGTGCCGTTGGTTGCTTTTACTTGGAGGTCGGGGGGTGAAAGCCACCCCTTATCATGCGTGAGGAAACATACTTTTGAAATAAGTGCAAAAATGGATAAATTGGCTAATTCTAAGCAACTTTTATTCTAGAGAGTTTTTTAAGTAAGTTAATACTTTTCGAGTTATTAGCGTGTAAAAATGTTATTAAATTATTTTTCGACAAAAAAAAACAAGTTTTCGTGTGGATTTTCTCAAATAACTGAAAACATAAGTATTTTGTTGAAAAAATAATATGCTTAGCAAAAATACAGCTTGTTTCATTTCGCTGTGTATCCATTTCAATGGTTTTTCACACAAATCGTCCATTGTCTTCCGCTTAACACCATTACTTAATTTTTGCCGGTTTAACGCTGTTTTTTATAAACTTTCATGGGTGTGGTTATCACTACATCCAACTATACTCTTATAAATATTTAAAGTTTTAACAAATACTTTACAACTTGTTTCTACACACTGCCAACGTTTGATATTATTGGCAAGCATTTTATGGAAGTTATACTTGTAATTGCAAATAAGTAACACAGACTTCCCCTTTAACTTATTTCAGATTTTTCCATCATGAAGTAAAGACATTCAAACCGTAACTAAAGTAATAATGATGAGATTTGCACCACCCCTCTATATTATCATAAAATTTCAGGTGACTATTAATTACCAATTTTTCAAAGAAATGTATCAGTTGCAATTTTTTATACATAAAAACCCAATCAAATATTGAACAAGGGAATATGAGCTGTAACATCTTAATACTTTAGTGATTATTTCATTAATAGGAGATTCTGACCAATAGAAAGCTACATAAGTCTAAATTAAATCGATTATTTTTTGATGATTTTAACTTCCAATCGTATAGTTAGATATTTGATCACGTGTTTAATTCTGTCCAATCAGATTAAAATTATACTGAGAATTATCAAATCTACTGTAGAAAATTACCGATAGAATTTTTTTAAGTAGATTTTTTCTGTTTAATGGCAACCAGTTTCCTAGTTTTGACAACTGTCACATTTAAAAAATATCCATAATATAGGTATTAAAAAATAATCTTACGAATATCACACGAAAGTAAGAATAAATAAGAAAATAATGTTTCATTTTTACTCAAATTTGATGTCATTGGGCAATAGCCACTCGAGCCCTGCGGGCTCTCGTGTCTATTGCCAGACAACGAATTTTCGAGAAACTGTCGCATTATTTTCAATTTATTCTCACTTTCTTGTGATATTATACCCGATAATTTTTGATAATTTCCCGTCGTCTAGTATATTACGTCAGATGCCCTTCGTTGCTACGAAAAAATACATTCAGTGACATTAATGGCAACTAATGTTTTAAAAATTATTAAAGTGATGACTTTCAACCGTCAAATTAATATTTATAACAACTGTGTGTTTAATTGTACTAATTTGCACTTACATAAATAAATTACAATAAAATTTTGGTGTTGAACAGTTTTATTCATGAAATAATCGCAACAAATTGCGCTCGATCTCTAAAATGAATATAGAATTTTAGAGCTCTTGTGCAATTACTACTGATAATGTGGTTATAACTTTAATATAATTTTAAGTAAGAAATAGTTTTATATTTAGGTAAATACAAAGGTTGAGAAATGTTTATTAAAAATTTTATTAATAAAATGTATGAAAGTACCTGCTTTATGAAGGAAACATTGTCTATATACGCTGACCTTGGCTATTCATTATTATTCATTGTTTACCCAGTAGAGGCATTTTTAAACTATCTTTTTTACCTATGCCCCTTTTCTGTAGGTTTTAAAATCTGGACGCCGGAGCGAACTAGTGTATGCCCCTGAAAATAGCCTATTTTAATGACAATATTTTTAAAACTGCTTTACAAAAGCAGAGATAACAATTTTACAAATACAAATATTTCTCCGCTTCTTACAACGGATTCAGTAACAACCGAGATGCTGTCCTCAGTTTTTCCTGGAATGAAAAGAGCTTTTTAGAATTTAGTAGATTCAAGCGTAATCAACGTCCACATCTATAGACAATAATTTGACTTTTATTGAAAACAGGTATGGTAGTAGCAACCCATTAGCTGAAACATAACAGTTTACACAATATATCGAATCATTACTTCTTAACATATAAAAACCTTTATTCCTCTTCTATAATACATATAAAGAAGGAAAATCAACAAAAACGTTACCGGCCAAATTAGTAGAAAATCATTCACTCCATTAATAACTGCCAGAGAGATATAAAAGGCGTATTCAATAATCCACTACCAAATTCTATAACATGATGCACCAGCATTAAAAAGGACATCCACTGCAACTGGATCCAATTCGGATGTTGTTTGTCTTATTGCTGTTTTAACTAATTATATACGTTTTCATCTGGAAAATATTTATTTGTTTTTTCCATAACACACTTCTTTTCCTTAACCTCGTTTACCGGTGACAGTAACAGTTATGTTTAAAATTTACACGTTTCTTAAGATATCTCGAGATAGAAAAAAGGTATCGACATGCGGTTTTCAGTATTATGTTGCTAATTTGGTCTAATTTTGTAATACAGGATTAAAAATGCATACTTGTATTTAATATTTTCCAAAGAAAACTAGATTTCCGAAAATAATTAAATAGCGCCTATTAGCTGGCATATTACTTATTAGGCTATTTCGAAAATAAGACTTTTACATTGACGACAAAGAGCGGTTTTCAACAAGACCAAGTATGCAAAATTCGATTTAGCAGAACCGGACTTACAGCCATTCTTTCTTAAGAAGTTTCCCACTCACCCCCACCTCTTATTTGCAAAGGTAGGCTTAAACTTGTGAAATCAAATATGCGCAGAATTTTATGAAGAATACGATAATTGGATTTCCAGTGCCCTTTCATTAGGTAAATTTTGTAAAAATTTTTTAATTTTTGATATTCAATTACGCCCTCTAGCGGTGCACCTTCAATTATGAAAATAATTTCCAGGCTTTTCCCGAGGCAACTTTTGTTATAAAAATATTTTTTTCTCAAAGCTGTACTATAAACGGTTCCTGAGATATGGCCGAGAGCCATTCTTATTGGGACACCCGGTACATTCTTTGTCATATAGCTGATTATACTTATAATGTAACAGTATATTCTTGTAATGAATGATGTAAGCAAAGAAGTGTTGTGCAGTCCTTAAAGGATTAACAAATAATTTAGCTTAGATTTGGCTATATTTACAGAGTTTTTTGTGCATTTTAACGATATTTTTGTTTATTACAATATAAATTACCTTTATATTACTTGTGCCCTTTTAGTTTATACGGCCCTGTGTCTCCGGGATAACTCCTTTATATTGAGCATAATTTATAGTTTATTCCATGACGTTCTTACTTTTATAAAAGGTTTGTTAGTATGCGAGACACACCGTGATTTATTATCATTGTATCTAATGTGTATAAGACGAAAAGAATTTGACATTGTTTTGTTTTTAATTACTGTATCTTCGATGGCTTTCTCTTGCGTAATGAATATGTTGATGGATCGAAATTGCATATGATGACAGATATATTGCATTATTATGCTGAGTGATGGATTGGTACAGGTATTGTACCACCATGGGGCACAACAATACCGCACTGCATTTGAAATTAATAATTCATTTTTACCTCGTTTTTATTGGGTTGTCGCTTCTTTTGACGGATTTAGATCTATTAAGACAATGTTTTGTTCTTATCAACTAATTTATTAATCTACATCTGAGACGTACATCATGTTTCTTCTTCTTTTAGTTTTCTCCTCACAGTTACAGGTAATAATCGTTGTGGGGTAATTATCTCACTTCTTCCTCCTAGGATAGTTACATTCTAAAGAGTGCACCGAGAGAACAATTTCTTTTCTCCTAAAACACTGATTTCTTTGAGCCATCTTTCTTAAAAGTTAATATAATATCATATTAATTTAAACATACCGGTTCACATATATAAAGAAACGAGTTTTTTAAACACAACTCAATAATTTCTTACAGAAAATTTCTTCAATGCTAAGAAATGCATTAATCGTTACATTTTTATTTTCTTATCCTAAAGTTTTTTTTCTTAAATTGAAAACTACAAATATTTTTCAGTATAAGAAATATATGTTAAGTTAATCTATATTTATGTTTGTGAACAAGAAATTTTCTTGCAATCAAATAGATATTTTAAACCACAAGAACTAATTCGTCAGAAATACCCTCTGTAGTAACTGTGGTTATAACTTAAACTTACACTTAAACTTTATCATTAAGCCGAAATGTTACTTGCAAAGAGATTTTCTTCCAAAAAAGAGTTGCGCAGATTTATTTATGATTTAATCGTCAGTGTTTGTCAAGATGGCGTGATATTAGTTCATGTTCATATAGAAGATTTTGGATTTGTTGGCGTACTTTAAAATCAACGGATATTTTGAAGGTACGTACATATATAGGTATTAAATAAAAGTAAATTGAGTAATTTAAGATGTAATAATAATATTGTTGCGTATCCGAATAGTTATAAAACAAACATAATAGTATCTGTTTGTGCTTCTTAGGTATAACGATGGACAGCTCTGAAAGAAAGAAGCTTATTATTCTAACTGGGAAATAAGCCACAATTTAAAGCTGGGACAGAATGATATAATATATATAGCTTCAGAACAATATTAAGAAATTATGAAAAAACAAAAGTAGTGGATGTGTGAATTGTTCGTAAGGGGATTTTTCCGCATTCTCTATTTCATTTGTTTATTAAGAAATTAATATTGTTTATTAACTATTATCCAACTGCGGGGCCTTCCAGAAATGGTAGAACTTTATACATGTAAGTACCTTTTTAAAAATGTGTATACTTATGTATCAACTATAATAGGTTTCTTGAATGTATCGTCTTCTATAAAAATATACAATACAACGATATATCAAACATGGCGGGTGCAACGCTGAGGACGTTTTCTGTTTATTTATTTGTGATAAAGAAATCAGTTAGCGTAAACGAAATATTTTAATCGTTAAGAAATTTTATTGCCGAAAACTGTAAATTAATTAGTATGTATTAAATGACTTAAGATGTAAACTAATAATACTTTCCCGTCATCAAATTTATTAATGATTAGGTATGCTGTCTCTTTTAGATTATAAAAATAAAGACAATTACATATTATGTCTGCTTCATTGGTGGTAACAATGTTTTACATTGGTTGTATTTTCCCTCTTGTTTTAGCTAAACAATGTTTATTGTGTGACTTAATATTATACAGATAAATAATTAATATTTCATTAACAAGAAGAAAAAAATAAACAAAGATGTGTAGGTTAAGAGGATGGGTACGTATTTTCGGCTGCAATGCTATTCAAGTGGGGATTCATTTTTTTCGAATTCTGAGAAAACTAATAAATATTTTTGAAAAATTTAAATGCACAATGAAACATTACGTTATTGGCGAGGGCCGAAAGTCCCTGAAAACTTCTATAATATTTATTTTAATAAGTTACAGGGGTGAAAATCTAAGAGAAAATTTAGTGTGATATTTAATTTAAAATATCTCATTCAAAATAAACTTTTTGAAGATATTCTTCTTTAGCGGCGAATCGATTGAGGGTAAAATTTGATTGATCCGCGCGCATGCGCACACCGACAGTATGGTATTAGTTGTTATACGGGCTCTGATTGGGTGTTGAAATTTTGAAATTATCTGTCAATAATTGTTCAATATGGAGGTTATCGGTAAACAAAAATATTGTATAATATTAGTTTTTATTGATGTGTGGATAGAAATAAAATCAAATTTATAATTATAGTGACTTTTTAAATAGTTTTGAAGAGCCGCAGGTACGTAATTCTAAATGTTTCAGTTGGAAATACCTAATAGTTTCAATACCTATCTATTTGGAAAATGTAAACAAAATAATGTAGTTACCTATTAGTAGGCAATGCTTCAATTTACATAATCTGATTACGGACAAACTTTCTACAAATCTTCATCTCATATATCGTTTTCTTACTCTATATTTTGTTGTATTTTATTTCGACAAAAATCAAACTAATAATTTTATTAAATTCATATAAATTTATGGTGTAAACGTTTAGTTTGTGTATATTCCCACATGACGTATACGAGAGTTTGGTGCAGTTTGAAATGGCGTCAACTTTCGTACGGCGCGGTAGACGTGAAGTGGGTTCAAGCCCCAAGCAAGTTATTATTTTTTATTTTTTTTTATAGATTTTATGATTGTAAGTGTACTATTATATAATTTTTGAAGATATTCTTCTTTTTTGAAAGTGGTAGATAAGAAAGTTAGTTTAATTTTTAAATAAAATTAGTACAAATAACCATTTAAGTATATTTACTTCGTTTAAATTACCTATTATATAATAGAAGAATATCTTCTTACGTGCGTACAAAGTACACACACATTCTTTTTTATTTATTCTAAGGGACTTTCTGCCTTCGGTAATAATATAGTCTTTCATTCTGCGTTTAAATTTTTCAAAAATATTTATTGGTTTTTTCAGGATTCGAAAAAAATGAACACAATGTCAGTAATAATATTTCCAAATCTATCTTTGTCATACAACTCACTCAGTCGAATAGAATATTGTTAGCATACTGTCAGTCAAACAGTGACAATCAGTGACAATTTTAAATATTTGATATGGCATCGGGAATATTTTCAGTTGTTGATTAAATAATATTGATATATAGTGTATTTGATAAATAATTGATTTAAGACGTGAACTTAATAAAAAGTTATTTATTGTGTATTATTTGTGGAAGATCCAAGCAGAGAATACATCAGGATAATATATTCTGTGATCCAAGTATTTTGTTGTTAAAGATGTTTAAAATAATTGTAAGCGTTCCATCACAGTAACAATATATTATTAAAAAATCACTTTTCCTTTTTCTCGATTGAGTATTAGTTTTTGTTGTACATATAAATTATTACAACTACTGAATACATAGTTAGTGAAAAAATTGTCACATTTATTATCTGAATTAATAATTTGCAATTATAAAAATAACAGTTATCCAAGAACATTCAAAAGACATCTCTTTAAATTAATGATGACATTTTCAAGTAGAAAGACATTCTAGTAATGTTTACATATCCATACCGTTGTGAATTTTACTACACGTAATTTGACGTGTAAAGACAGAAAAAGTAGGGAGACCCGTAAAATATTTGCGAATTAGGTACCGATAGCCTTAAACAAGAATGCCATGTTTGAATTAAATATGATTGATTATTATTAGTATTAATAGTTCTTGTCAAAAAATTTGTCAAAATAAATATCTATATCTTTATAAAAAAATTTATTAAAATAAGTTTACTCTTTCTACATAACGATCTTGTTTTAGTGAATTGCTGATATACAAAGTGCTATTAACAAAGGAAAGAAAAATTGAGGAAGTTGGATTTGCCTCTCCATCCTTTTATTGTTGTGTAGAAGCCAGTGGTTTAAGAGTGGAGAAAATATTTGTGTGTAATAATAACGTTTTATATCTTGTCTTGATTAATAAATATTAATGATTTTACCTTTACACAATGATTTATTGGGCCGTATGTAACATCACTTTATTTTCAAGAAATATTAACTTAATTCTAAATATACCATTATATCTGCGAAATATATTTCTTAACATTAAATACATTAATTATTAATAGTAAGATAATAATGTTCCTTACTAAGAAATACTATTGCTCAGAAAGAATAGTTTTGTAATGTCAAGAAATATATTCTTAAGACTAATAATATCAATTAACATCAAGTGTAATTTCTTTCTGATAAATGGGTTTGAAGTTTGCCAGAAAGTGATAGTTCAATCATGTTTAAGATATATTTACTAAAAGGGAAGTTCCCTAGGTTGGCTGTATACCATATAGTTAACAAACTCTAACAAGAAGTAAAACCACTTCTATGTAAATTGGTATATTTATTAAAACTTAAAAATCCCAATGGATTGAATAAAATATGTCCAATTCAGAACGTTTTCAGACCTATCGGTCCATCATCAGTGAATGTGCATACTTGCTAAATATGCACATTCACTGATGATGGACCAATAGGTCTGAAAACGTTCTGAATTGGACATATTTTATTCAATCCATTGGGATTTTTAAGTTTTAATAAATATACCAATTTACATAGAAGTGGTTTTACTTCTTGTTAGAGTTTTTTAAGATATATTTCTTTGGCTATACTTAGTAAAATTTATTTGAAATATTTTAGAAAATTATATATTACATACAAAGATATATTTCTTAGGCAATATGCCAAGTCGATCTTTCTTAAATATAAATAAAGTTTTTTTATGTCAAGAATTTTTTCTCTCGGTGTGTGTGACACTGATTGTATTTGGCATTTGCAATGCTACTGATAAAAGATAACAGAACAGTCAATAATTAACAAAACGATGACAGTCATAAAGGCAATACATTTAATACTTTCAACAGTCAACAGGAAGTTATTACATTTATAGGCTTGAATCCCGCATACCAAGAAAAGTTTATTAATAGCAAGGTGAAATTTCTTAATAGCTTAACGTGTTTAGTCGGTCAAATTTTGATTTATGGGAACACTGGAACCCTGTTCCAGTTGAAGTTTTAATTGGAATTTGTCATCCTGAAAAATTTATGATTGTGAAAACTAGCAGGCTGCTTTATTCAATAGCAAACTTTATGTAATATGTGAAAAAATGGTTGTCCGACAGATATGTTGGGCATGTTAATAAGTCCGACACGTAGGATATGTCAAATGACAGGAATTATGTTCGCGGTAAATGTCAGTCTGATTTTTGCCTGACAGTTTAATGAAAGGCTAACAAATCAATTGGAAGTTCTGTCCGACAAAATACATCGGATGTTTTCGTAGTCTAATGTTCGAAACGTGTAACCTGTTCTACAATTAAAATTTCCCCTGTTCCATTGTTTCCATACATCAAAGTTTGTCCGACTAGACACCGTTAAGCTATTAACAAATTTTCAGCTTGCTATTAATAAACTTTTTTTGGTACGCGGGATCCAGGCCTATTATAATGTGCGGTAATAACAATAATTTTATTAGTGTTTAAGTTCATTAGGATTTATTATGTTGAAGGAAGAATTTATTAACGCAAGTTTGCTTTTTTGACTTTTGGAAGCAATTACTGATAGTCTGGGCTGATTATCGGAGAATAGGCCATTTTTGGGAAAAGTTATTTACCAGCAATTTTATTGCTGGAATCGAAATATAAGATCCTATATATTAATAATATAGGTATACAAAGTCCTCAGATAGTGTGCTACTTTTTTATAAACAAAATGGCTCCCGAAAATCGTGTTTTTTCAATTATTGCTCTTTAACTCCGAATATTTTAACTTTACAACAAAAACACCCAAATAAAAATTCACCGTGATTAAATTCTGCATAGAGGCGTGTTTTTCCCGATCTGCTCCGACGAAAATTTTCCTCGGAAAATGCGGGGTTTCCCAACAAAATCTTTAATTTTCAAAGAAAGTTTTAGATAAGTAATTATCTACCAATAATAATTAAATAATCTGGTGACTTAAAAGCCTTCTTGGTTTAGATTATAGTTCCCGAAGCTGGTGAAAATTAAACTAATGTTTTAGCAACAATTCAATTGTTAATTAATAATTTACGGTCACAATAATAACCAAAATAATTACGATACACTGATCAAACTTTGAAACCTTATAAAGATGAGATGCCTATTTAACATTTTGTCGACAAAATATAATTTTTTTATTTTTTTGAAAAGTCTTTAAATGTTTAAAAAAATAGTTATAAACAAATTAACGTTTCTCAGAAAGTTTTTATTATATTATAATTTTAAAAAATAGTTAAAATGCGTATTTCAAATATCTTAAAAATGATTGCTTTAAAACTTTTTTGCAACAATTTGCAAAAAAGTTATGAAACAGCAAAATTAACATACGGTTACTACGGTGTTTATAATTTTTTTTAATTCTTTCCAAGCGTAGAAGTGTGTTTAAAGTACAAGCTAATTATTTACAAAAAATATCGATTATCAGTTTAATGATTATATTTTAATTAAAGATTTTAAATAATTTTTTTTGTAATTTACACGCGTGAAAGTAGACTAATACAGTACTGTAGCTAAAATTTTCACTCGGAGCGACGACCGCCCGCGCAACGTACACTTTTAATAAATAATGTATGCTGCGTGTCAGTCGCTTCGAGTGAACATTTTAGCTCCGACTCTGTATCAGGCCTACTTTTGCGCTAAAAATTAAAAAAAAGTAATTTTAATCTTTGATTAAAATATAAACATTGCACTAATTTTTTACATCCTTTGTGAGTAATTAGTTTGTACCATAGACTCACATTTAAGCTTTGAAACAATTAAAACAAATTATAAACAACGGAGAATCCTATATTTACTTTTAGTCCTGTCGCCAGGGGGGGTACAACGGCCTCGTTAATTCAGATGGACTTACCCAAGTTTTTTTTATGTATTTTGACCCGTAGAACACGAATTTTTTGGGTAACAGTTGATCCGGATGTCGATAAGATTGTTATAGACCAAGAACTTGAGGAATCAAATAACATCGATTTTTGGCAAAACAAAACAATATTTTGTATTTTTTGGGTCATTTTAAGCAAAAAATATTTCTACAAGTTTTTTAGTAGGATGCACAGTTTTCGAGATAAACGCGGTTGAACTTTCAAAAAATCGAAAAACTGCAATTTTTAAACCCGAATAACTTTTGATTAAAAAATAAAATAGCAATTCTGCTTAGCGCCTTTGAAAGTTCAAGTCAAATTATGTCGGTTTTGATTATTTGCATTGCTAAAAATTTATTGTGTTATTGTTAAACAAAGCTACAAACAACTAGTGCGTGAGTGATGTTTCTATGATTTCTCATTTAAAATCGAACGAGTAGGTAGAATAGGTACTATAGGTACTAGTGCAATCAAGACTATTTCTACGTTACATGCGTTAAAACACATGTAAAAGCACGGGAAACCCTACGTGTTTATAGCTTTGTTAAACAATAAAAAAATAAATTTTTACCAATGGAAATAATCAAAACCGATATAATTTGACTTAAACTTTTAAATGCGGTAAGCAGACTTGCTATTTTATTTTTTAATCAAAAGTTATTCGGGTTCAAAAATTGCAATTTTTCGATTTTTTTAAAGTTCAACCGCGTTTATCTCGAAAACTGTGCATCCTACGAAAAAACTTGTAGAAATATTTTTTACTTAAAATGGCCCAAAAAATACAAAATAGTGTTTTGTTTTGCCAAAAATCGCTGTTATTTGATTCCTCAAGTTCTTGGTCTATAACAATCTTATCGACATCCGGATCAACTGTTACCCAAAAAATTCGTGTTCTACGGGTCAAAATACATAAAAAAAACTTGAGTAAGTCCATCTGAATTAACGAGGCCGTTGTACCCCCCCTGGCGACAGGACTATTTGCTGTTTCATAACTTTTTTGCAAATGGCTGTAAAAATTTTTTAAAGCATTCATTTTCAAGACCTATGAAATACGCATTTTAAGTATATTTTAAAATTAGAATATAATAAGCAATTTCTGAGAGATGTTAATTTGTTTATAACAATTTTTTTTAAACATTTAAAGATTATGCAAAAAAATAAAAAAAATTATATTTTTTCGAAAAAAAAAAATTTATAGGCATCACACCTTTATAATCTTTCTAAGTTTGATCAATGTCTCATGATTATTTTGGTTGTTATTGCGACTGTAAATTGTTAATTAACAATTGAATTGTTGCTAAAATATTCGTTTCATTTTCACCGGCTTCTGAATTTATAATCTATACCAAGAAAGCTTTTATTTCACCAACCTATATAATTATTGATAAATAATTACTGGCCCAAAAAAATTATTTGAGGATTCGAGATTTTGTTGGGAAAACCTGGCCCAAAAAATGTATTTGAAAATTCGAGATTTTGTTGGGAAAACCCACATTTTCCGAGTAAAATTTTCATCGGAGCAAATCGGACAAAACTTGCCACTATGTAGAATTAAATTGGGGTGAATTTTTATTTGAGCGTTTTTGTTGTAAAGTTAAAATCTTCGGAGTTATAGAGCAATAATTGAAAATAATACGATTTGTCGGCGCCATTTTGTTTATAAAAAAAGTAGCACACTCTCTGCGGACTTTGCATACCTATATTATTAATATATAGGATCTTATAATTCCATTCCAGCAATAAAATTGCTGGTAAATAACTTTTCCATGAATTTAGCTAATTAGCCCAGAGTATGAAATAATTAATTATGATTGAAATTGGAATAAAAACTGGGATTCTAGCAATATTCGCATTTAATTTCTCTTTAATTCGTTTTAGAAAGAACGAGAAACATAAAGAACCATTGAGAATACTTACTACAATTAAAAAAAAAAGAATCTGGTTAATTCTAGAATGCATCTGAAAGTAAAGAAATGCTTTTTTAAAAGTATAAATCTTTTAGTTATATTGTTATTACCAAATTTATCAAATGCAGTTATTAGATACCCGTATCAAAGAGTGTCTTGGGTTGGGATAATCGATAAAGGTTTTTGTCTAGACATTCACCCATCCAGGTTGCAAATGTATTTTTTGAATACTATATACCTGATACTTATATTATAAATACAAAAATATATTCCAGTGTAATAAGGCAAAAATATACCCTGTTCGTGACACTTCAACAGCCAGTGTACTGAAGCGTTTTTTCGACAGGTAATACCTATAAGAACATAAATATTATTGTAACTATTTCCTGTGTAGGATCTGGCGGCCATTTTTATTTATAAACAATTTAGTGTCAAAAAATGGTCTTTTTCCTTTTTTTCTTCAAATCAGTGGAAAATATTACGACTTATGGTTCTCTTAGTACAAACATCTTCGAGAGAATAAAAAAAGCTTTAAAATGGCGTACTACAAAGTTTGATATACTCATTTATTGTTAATATGATCGCGAAAAAATTACGAAATTGCAAAGAGAACTTTGTGTGTGTACTTTGCACGCACGTAAGAAGTTATATACTTATAACAGAATTAAACACACACAAACACATTGGAAATTGCCACAAATGATTTCTGAACAATAATTGTTGGAAAAATTTTAATTAAATACGTATTTTCTTAAAAAAAATTATATAATAATATACTTACAATCATAAAATGTATAAAAAAAATAAAAGCTTGTATTGGGGATTGAACCCACGTACATTGTGTTCAATTTCCAGCACCTTAAGCGAACGGCTCCACGGGCGAGAAATTGACGTTAGCAGTATCCGTAAAACGAACTTAAGGTTCCACAGAATGGAATAGGAATAGCCGAACTGAACCGACTACGCACAAGTCCTGTAGTCGGTACAGTTCGGCTATTCCCATTCTGTTCCGCGGAACCTTAAGTTCATTTTACTGCTACTGCTAGCGTCAATTTCTCGCCCGTGAAGCCGTAGGCTTAGGCAGGCCGTACATCAAAGAAACATGAAACGTAAATTACGCTTCATGGAAATAAAACACTGCTAAACAAATATATGTCCGGCCATTTATGAAACTCTCCGAAAATAAAAATGTGTCATAAGCATGAATCACATTCGTTTCATTGGTAGGCGGACTTTGAGATTTGTTTAGCAGTGTTTTATTGTCATGAAACATGTTTCACGTTTCATGTTTCATGTTTTTCGTTTCATGTTTCTTTGGTGTGCGGCTTGCCTTAGATATCGGATACGGGGACATATGCTTCGTACTGGAAGATAGAGCAACTGAACAACTTGACAGTTCCGAATTTAACCACATTAGTTTGATGTGTACTGAATTCAAATATTACAACACAACAAAACAGAGCAAGAAAATAATATTGGATGAATATTTTTAGAAATTTTGTTGGTTAGGTAGGTTTATTTTACATACATACTAGGTAGGCTTATTTTACATTTTCCAAATAGGTTATGTAATTTGGTTATACCTTTAGTAAGTTTTAAGGCTACACTGTTTGTTTTGACATTCTGTCAGCCTAAATTTCAAACTAAACAATTTTTAAGAAAACTATAGGAACTTTTTACCAATTTCACGCTTCACAGATAACATTATTCTGGTGGATAACTTTAATTATACAACATAGGGATTAAAGAAACTATTTTCTATTTTAATTTCTTTTGTTACAACTTGTTTCCTTTTGTAAATGAATAACGTATTATAGGTAATACTTGCATTAGGTATTAATTGATTTTGTTATATATAATACATATTATAATTTTCTCAATAATCTCTGATGACTCCACTCAAAAGAATCACATTTAATTTATAAAAACAACATCACCTAAAATTTATGGTAGGTCAAAGTTTCTGTCTATTTCATGTCAGTTTATGCAATTACTTGCACCCTTTAATCATTTTATTGCAGAAAGCTAGTTGCAATTTATTGCAGAAGTTCTTGCTGCAAGAACTTGTGCAATAAATTTCGCAATTACTTGCATCGTGTAAAGAGGCTATGTTTAAATGTCATAACAAAATTTGATCAAATATTTTTAAAACACTTACCAGTAATAAAGGACTCAAGTACTGGACTCTCCGATTCTTTAGTTTTGAATAAGTGAGATCGTAGATCGTCCCGGTTGATTGATGTTATCCACAGTTCTATACGTCTTCGAGCTAATAGGTTTTTATCAGTAATTTTTGCAATTGAAAATCGCACTCTCACTAGTCACAGTTTGATGGCCTTCCACAATGGCATGCAACAGGTATCTCTTCTATATTACTTACTTACTTACTTACTTACTTAAGCCGTCCTCTTGTACCTTACGGTGTCGAGGTAAGTGGAGAAATGAGACGTCTCCATGCCTTTCGGTCGGTAGCTAGTCTTTCTGCTTCTCTCCACCCAATATTTCTTTTTCCGCAAGCCTTTCCAATATTTGCATTCCACGTTCTTGCTGGCCTGCCTCTTCTTCGTTTGTTGTCAGATGCCGCTTTCCATACCCTCTTTACAGTTCTACCTTCACTCATTCTCGCCATATGTCCGAACCACGATAACTGTTTCGTTTCAAGTCTGTCTAAGGTCCTTCCAACACCGCACCTTTCACGTAAGTCTTCATTTCTTATACGATCACGTCTGGTCACCCCGGATACCGCACGTAAATATCGCATTTCGCATGCTTGGATTTTACTACGGATGTTGTCGTTCACTGTCCACGTTTCACTACCGTAGAGTAGCACCGGCTCGTATACGGTTTGAAATACTTTCATTTTTGTTTTCAGGCTTACTTCTTTCTTCCTAATAAAACTTTTATTTAGTGCATAGTATAATTTTGTTGCACTCATTACCCTGCTGTTTATTTCTGGTTCTATATTTCCTTGCCCATTCATTGTTGATCCTAGATACTTGAAGTCCTCAACTTGTGTAATGGTCTCATTATTCAACTTAACATTTATATTTTCTTGTGTTTTCGATATTACTAAAGCTTCTGTTTTTTCAATATTTGTTCTCATCCCAAATTTCTTAAAGGCTTCATTCCAAACATTCACATTTACTTGCAAGTCTTTTTCTGATTTTGCCACAATAACCAGGTCATCGGCATATATCAACTCTGACACGCAAACTTGTTGAAGTTTATACACCCCAACCCTAGTTCTTTTTACCTTACCCCTGCATTCTTTTGCAATTTCGTCCATTAGAGTGATCACTCTATCACTCTATTTTAATAGTATCTAGTTAAAATTTTCAAAGAAAGTAGTATATTTTTTATAACTGTACTTAAAGGAGTCCATGTCATAACTTACTTAGTAAATTGTTGTAAAAATTCGTTTTGCATAATAATTTTTGAACTTCGGTAGAAAATAACTATCAGAAACGATTAACTACGCAAAAAGCTTTATTTTAAACAAAATTTCATTGTCCGTACTGCCATAATTTTTAAATTAACTGTACCTAAAGGTAAAAATTATTGTTAAAAGCTGCAATCTGGGGATTTTGTTCATATTACAGCATTAAGTTGGCATTTTTCTAGTGATAAATTAGTTCCGCTGTCACTTAATAGATGAGAAGATGAGTTCACGTGTCATTTAGTAGATGGCAGCAGTGATGTATTAAATGGCTACAGATGCGCGTTTGCCGGATTTTAAGGAAATCTGCAAATAATTGAAAACGAGTTTTGTAACCACGGAAATACGATGAATCACGCGGTTTTGTTTAGAAAAGTGGCCCCACCCCCTCTCAGTACACATGTTGGACCTTGTTTGACTTTCAATCATGATTGTCTTAACGTCTCAGTGTCTTAACAATACAAATATACATATTTTATGCTTGAAACCGTGATGTTATACAAATGGTTGAAAGTTAAACGAGGCTCAAAATGTCTTAAAGTGTTTACTGGGGGTGGGGGATTATACTAGTTTTGACATAATACATAGATAACCTAAGCTCTAGTATGTTATGTGGGGCGTATCTAAAAACAATTTAAGTTTTATTCACTTTCTGCCAAATTTAATTTTTATAATAACGCAAATAATGCATTGTTCGGATACAATTAGCTTTTTGTAAAGACGATGACATCGACATTTTTACACACATTACGCATGCCAATGGCCATTAGTATTTGTTGAGGCATTATCCTAATAAAAAAATTGTAGACAAAACAATATTGTATAATCATTGATTAATTTATGTCAAAAATCTCCGTAAGTGAAAAAAGATATTGAAATTTACTGGAGTAATAATTAGATAAACAGATATGCAGACGATACAGTTGTGGTTGCTAGCAGTATTGATGAACTTCAGCATCTTATGGACAGGGTACCTACAAAGAGCGAGTGAAAAAAGAGAATTTAACCTTCAACATAAATAAAACAAAAATAGACACTAGTGAGCAAAACTTAAAAACCTGCCAGACAATTGAAAATAAAAAACCAATTCAACACGTAGAATTATATGTATACCTTGGAACAGTCGTCAACTCGAAATGGGATCAAAAAACCGAAATATATTCAGAGTATAACCAGAGCTACATTTAACATGAGAAATATATTCAATCATTGGATCATTGCGACATATCTGTCCAACTAAAAATATGGCTGCTAAAATGCTATGTATTTCCAGTCTTGTTGTATGGAGCAGAGCAAGAAAATAATATTGGATGAATATTTTTAGAAATTTTGTTGGTTAGGTAGGTTTATTTTACATACATACTAGGTAGGCTTATTTTACATTTTCCAAATAGGTTATGTAATTTGGTTATACCTTTAGTAAGTTTTAAGGCTGCACTGTTTGTTTTGACATTCTGTCAGCCTAAATTTCAAACTAAACAATTTTTAAGAAAACTATAGGAACTTTTTACCAATTTCACGCTTCACAGATAACATTATTCTGGTGGATAACTTTAATTATACAACATAGGGATTAAAGAAACTATTTTCTATTTTAATTTCTTTTGTTACAACTTGTTTCCTTTTGTAAATGAATAACGTATTATAGGTAATACTTTCATTAGGTATTAATTGATTTTGTTATATATAATACATATTATAATTTTCTCAATAATCTCTGATGACTCTACTCAAAAAAATCACATTTAATTTATAAAAACAACATAAGCTAAAATTTATGGTAGGTCAAAGTTTCTGTCTATTTCATGTCAGTTTATGCAATTACTTGCACCCTGTAATCATTTTATTGCAGAAAGCTAGTTGCAATTTATTGCAGAAGTTCTTGCTGCAAGAACTTGTGCAATAAATTTCGCAATTACTTGCATCGTGTAAAGAGGCTATGTTTAAATGTCATAACAAAATTTGATCAAATATTTTTAGAACACTTACCAGTAATAAAAGACTCAAGTACTGGACTCTCCGATTCTTTAGTTTTGAATAAGTGAGATCGTAGATCGTCCCGGTTGATTGATGTTATCCACAGTTCTCTACGTCTTCGAGCTAATAGGTTTTTATCAGTAATTTTTGCAATTGAAAATCGCACTCACACTAGTCACAGTTTGATGGCCTTCCACAATGGCATGCAACAGGTATCTCTTCTATATTAATAAGTCCAAAAATATAATATGGAAACTATTTAAAAAGGCAGTATAACTAGTAACTAAATTTTGTTTGTTGATTCTCTTCCCACAAATTTTAAAACGCAACAACCATACATAACCAAACCACAGCTGTGCCACAGCTGCCATATTGGACAATTTTCGACATGTCATTTGAACATCCAATCAGAACAAAGTTCTAATACGGCTGCGCCCAGATTAAAGGTTTTAATCATATTAAAATTCACCCTCATATCGCGCCTAAAGAAGTATAACTTCAAAAATTAAGTTTGCAATAACTTTCGTAAAAATTAGTTTACTGCTTTGAAGTTTTGTAAAAAATGAGGGTTCTTTAGTGCTTAATATGTGACAAAAATTTCAAAGCGATTCATTCAATTGTTTAAATTTTATTCAAATTGTTTATCCCAGAGAGCTTTTTTTGCAATAACATAATTCAGAAAAAGAAAAGAACCAATCTACAGTTGCCAAATGAAAGAGCATTAGCTAAACTTTCAAATTAGTTTAAAAACAGTGAATAAAAAATGCATTTATTAGTAATAAATAATTATGCGGAAGTATCGTAAATTTTTCCTTATAAACTTTTTGAATAAATTTTTTCAAAAATTATTATTTTTCTGCCGTGTTTTAGGTGCACAACTACAAGGTAATAATAACATGTATATAATAATTGATAAAAAATTGTAATAAATATGCATAATTTATTATATAAAAAAATAAAAAGTTTATAAGGAAAAATTGACGATACTTTTGCATAAATATTTATTAATATAAATGCCCTTTTTATTCACTTTTTTAAACAAATTTGAAAGATTAGATAATGCTCTTTCAATAATTGACATCTGTAGAATGGTTCTAACATTATTTTTTTCTGACTTATGATATTGCAAAAAAAGTACTCTGGGAAAAAACAATTTGAATAAAATTTAAACAATTAAACGAATCACTTTGAACTTTTTGTCACATATTAAGCACCAAAAAACCCTCACTTGACAAAAATTTCAAAGCTTTACACTCAATTTTACAACAGTTATTGCGAAATTATTTTTTTTTGCAATTTCGACCTTTTTAGGTTCTTCCATGCTGTCGAAGATGTTTGTACTAAAAATACCATAAGTTTCATTGTTTTCCAATGATTTGATATAAAAAGAAAAAGGCTGTTTTTTGACACTAAATTGTTTATAAATAAAAATGACCGCCAAATCCTACGCAGGAAATAGTTACAATTTGTTCTTGTAGGTATTACCTGTCGAAAAAACGCTTCAGTGCCCTGGCTGTTAAAGTGTCATGGACAAAACCTTATTACCTTGGACTAATAGTGGTCACAGTTCGGAGGTATATAATAGTTATTAAAAATAAGAGATAAAAATATCAATTTTTTCTTTTAAATCTTTACCGGTAAAAATAGCGTAAATAAATATATTATTATTTAGAATATTCATCTTTTAGTAGAAGGGCAAAGGTTTAAAACTGTAGTTTTGAATTTTATTAAGATCATTTTGTTGCTCTGTAAATTGCAAAATAAGGCAAAAATTTTGAAAATAAAAGTATATGTTTGAAGAATCAATTTCGTTTTTTTAGCGCACGAGTTTTATAATTCTCCTCAACCGTTCCGAGCCAATTTCGTTAGGACTTCATTTTTAAAGACTTATTAACCGCTTTGTTGAAGTTCAAAGTTTACTCAAGCTTTTGCACATAAACTATATACGTTGAACTTTGCGAAAGACCCAATTAGATGCAAGCTTGTGGTAGAGGGAAAACCCATAGAACAGCTAAACCAGTTCAAATATCTAGGTGTAGAGTTATCAAGTTATCATGACCCAGCCAGAGACCTAAGAGGACAAATTAACAAGGCCGCTGTCTTGTCCGGATGTTTGAGAGATGTGGTCTGGAATAACCCATGTATGAGAATAGACAGCAAAGTTAGAATTTATATAACTTGCATCAGACCTGCTATGACCTATGGCATTGAATCAACAGAAGACACCAATAAAACCAAAAGCATGCTACTAACAGCCAAAATGAAGACACTAAGAGCAATATCAGGGAAGACAAGAAGAGATAGAATACGAAACAACATCATCAGGAACAATGTGGCGTGCAAGATGTACTCAGATGAGACAGGCATAGACGAAGATAATGGTTCAGTCATGTAAAAAGAATGGAGGAGCACAGACTACCAAGAATTGCTCTAGAAGGAAAACCAGCAGGTAAGCGTCCACCGGGGAGATCACCAAAAAGATGGAGAGATAGCTGGCAGTCTACCTCTCAAGAAATACTTCAACGTCGGAATTAACAGATCGACAGATCTACAACAAGTATAAGAAGAAGAAGAAGACCTTGAACTTCAAAATGGTGCTAGTTAGATTTAATTGTTATAAACAACGTAGCTGTGAATTAAATAAACAAATTAGCTAACTTTGGTCGTAATTGAACTAGGCAAAAATTTTTTCTGGAAATTTGTGTAAAAATTTCAGTTTTACAAATAATATCAAAGTGGATTTGGTTTACAGTCAATATTAGCAAAGTTATTCAAATTATTTATAAGCCAGAAATGATTCTACTTTAGTAAAATGTCTTTGCAATGGTAAAAATGACTTTTATTATTTTTTATTAAATATATTGAAAATATGGATATTCTTCTTTCATGCGGTACCCGCAAAATCGCTCTATCATTATTATTTTTTGAGCAATAACATTGTAAAAAAAAGGTCTCCGGGATAAACAAATTGAACAAAGTCTAAGCTAATTGAGAAATCATCTTGAATTTTTTGCATTATGCAACTTTTTGTGAAATATTAGTAGGTCTGGATCCCGCGTATGAAAAAAAAGTTGATTAATAGCAAGTTGAAAATATGTTAATCTCTTAAGGGTGTCTAGTCGGACAAACTTTGATATATGGGAACACTTTAACAGGGGAAGTTTTAATTGTGGAACAGGTTAAAAATTTAGAACGGTCAGACCACGAAAACGTCACATGTATTTTGTCCGACATAACTTCCAATTGATTTGTTACCCTTTCAATAAACTCTCATGCAAAAATCAGACTGCTATTTATCACCTGTCATAACTCCTGTCATTTGACATATTCTACATGTTCCACTCATTATAATTCCCATTTGGTAATAAATAGCAGCCTGATTTTTGCATGAGAATTTAATGAAAGGGTAACAAATCATTTGGAAGTTCTGTCGGACAAAATACGTGTGACGTTTTTGTGGTCTGACAGTTCCAAATTTTTAACCTGTTCCACAATTAAAACTTCCCCTGTTCCAGTGTTTCTATATATCAAAGTTTGTCCGACTAGACACCCCTAAGCTATTAACAAATTTTCAGCTTGCTATTAATCAACTTTTTTTTCATACGCGGGATCCAGACCTATAAAGCCCTAGGTTCATTTTTACAAAAGTTATAGCATCTTTTAGATTTCCAAAATTTTAGCCTTATTTTGCAATTTCCGAAGCAACATAATGATCGGACCAAAGTTCATAAACTGAAATTTTAAACTTAATCATTTACTAAAAGATGAATTATTCTGAGTAGTAATATCTTAAATTACCCTATTTTTACCTGCAGCGACTTAAATGAAAAACTGCCATTTTGACCCGTATTTGTTAATAAGTTATATGTGTCTGAACTGTGACGGGCATTTTTGTATTTATAATATATTAAGTATATAGTATTTACCCAAAAAACCATTTTGCAACCTGGCTGGGTATGTGTCCCGAATATGGTATATTTTTACCTTGTTTCACTGTAGTCCTCAACTTGTGTAATGGTCTCATTATTCAACTTAACATTTATATTTTCTTGTGTTTTCGATATTACTAAAGCTTCTGTTTTTTCAATATTTGTTCTCATCCCAAATTTCTTAAAGGCTTCATTCCAAACATTCACATTTACTTGCAAGTCTTTTTCTGATTTTGCCACAATAACCAGGTCATCGGCATATATCAACTCTGACACGCAAACTTGTTGAAGTTTATACACCCCAACCCTAGTTCTTTTTACCTTACCCCTGCATTCTTTTGCAATTTCGTCCATTAGAGTGATCACTCTATCACTCTATTTTAATAGTATCTAGTTAAAATTTTCAAAGAAAGTAGTATATTTTTTATAACTGTACTTAAAGGAGTCCATGTCATAACTTACTTAGTAAATTGTTGTAAAAATTCGTTTTGCATAATAATTTTTGAACTTCGGTAGAAAATAACTATCAGAAACGATTAACTACGCAAAAAGCTTTATTTTAAACAAAATTTCATTGTCCGTACTGCCATAATTTTTAAATTAACTGTACCTAAAGGTAAAAATTATTGTTAAAAGCTGCAATCTGGGGATTTTGTTCATATTACAGCATTAAGTTGGCATTTTTCTAGTGATAAATTAGTTCCGCTGTCACTTAATAGATGAGAAGATGAGTTCACGTGTCATTTAGTAGATGGCAGCAGTGATGTATTAAATGGCTACAGATGCGCGTTTGCCGGATTTTAAGGAAATCTGCAAATAATTGAAAACGAGTTTTGTAACCACGGAAATACGATGAATCACGCGGTTTTGTTTAGAAAAGTGGCCCCACCCCCTCTCAGTACACATGTTGGACCTTGTTTGACTTTCAATCATGATTGTCTTAACGTCTCAGTGTCTTAACAATACAAATATACATATTTTATGCTTGAAACCGTGATGTTATACAAATGGTTGAAAGTTAAACGAGGCTCAAAATGTCTTAAAGTGTTTACTGGGGGTGGGGGATTATACTAGTTTTGACATAATACATAGATAACCTAAGCTCTAGTATGTTATGTGGGGCGTATCTAAAAACAATTTAAGTTTTATTCACTTTCTGCCAAATTTAATTTTTATAATAACGCAAATAATGCATTGTTCGGATACAATTAGCTTTTTGTAAAGACGATGACATCGACATTTTTACACACATTACGCATGCCAATGGCCATTAGTATTTGTTGAGGCATTATCCTAATAAAAAAATTGTAGACAAAACAATATTGTATAATCATTGATTAATTTATGTCAAAAATCTCCGTAAGTGAAAAAAGATATTGAAATTTACTGGAGTAATAATTAGATAAACAGATATGCAGACGATACAGTTGTGGTTGCTAGCAGTATTGATGAACTTCAGCATCTTATGGACAGGGTACCTACAAAGAGCGAGTGAAAAAAGAGAATTTAACCTTCAACATAAATAAAACAAAAATAGACACTAGTGAGCAAAACTTAAAAACCTGCCAGACAATTGAAAATAAAAAACCAATTCAACACGTAGAATTATATGTATACCTTGGAACAGTCGTCAACTCGAAATGGGATCAAAAAACCGAAATATATTCAGAGTATAACCAGAGCTACATTTAACATGAGAAATATATTCAATCATTGGATCATTGCGACATATCTGTCCAACTAAAAATATGGCTGCTAAAATGCTATGTATTTCCAGTCTTGTTGTATGGAGCAGAGCAAGAAAATAATATTGGATGAATATTTTTAGAAATTTTGTTGGTTAGGTAGGTTTATTTTACATACATACTAGGTAGGCTTATTTTACATTTTCCAAATAGGTTATGTAATTTGGTTATACCTTTAGTAAGTTTTAAGGCTGCACTGTTTGTTTTGACATTCTGTCAGCCTAAATTTCAAACTAAACAATTTTTAAGAAAACTATAGGAACTTTTTACCAATTTCACGCTTCACAGATAACATTATTCTGGTGGATAACTTTAATTATACAACATAGGGATTAAAGAAACTATTTTCTATTTTAATTTCTTTTGTTACAACTTGTTTCCTTTTGTAAATGAATAACGTATTATAGGTAATACTTTCATTAGGTATTAATTGATTTTGTTATATATAATACATATTATAATTTTCTCAATAATCTCTGATGACTCTACTCAAAAAAATCACATTTAATTTATAAAAACAACATAAGCTAAAATTTATGGTAGGTCAAAGTTTCTGTCTATTTCATGTCAGTTTATGCAATTACTTGCACCCTGTAATCATTTTATTGCAGAAAGCTAGTTGCAATTTATTGCAGAAGTTCTTGCTGCAAGAACTTGTGCAATAAATTTCGCAATTACTTGCATCGTGTAAAGAGGCTATGTTTAAATGTCATAACAAAATTTGATCAAATATTTTTAGAACACTTACCAGTAATAAAAGACTCAAGTACTGGACTCTCCGATTCTTTAGTTTTGAATAAGTGAGATCGTAGATCGTCCCGGTTGATTGATGTTATCCACAGTTCTCTACGTCTTCGAGCTAATAGGTTTTTATCAGTAATTTTTGCAATTGAAAATCGCACTCACACTAGTCACAGTTTGATGGCCTTCCACAATGGCATGCAACAGGTATCTCTTCTATATTAATAAGTCCAAAAATATAATATGGAAACTATTTAAAAAGGCAGTATAACTAGTAACTAAATTTTGTTTGTTGATTCTCTTCCCACAAATTTTAAAACGCAACAACCATACATAACCAAACCACAGCTGTGCCACAGCTGCCATATTGGACAATTTTCGACATGTCATTTGAACATCCAATCAGAACAAAGTTCTAATACGGCTGCGCCCAGATTGAAGGTTTTAATCATATTAAAATTCACCCTCATATCGCGCCTAAAGAAGTATAACTTCAAAAATTAAGTTTGCAATAACTTTCGTAAAAATTAGTTTACTGCTTTGAAGTTTTGTAAAAAATGAGGGTTCTTTAGTGCTTAATATGTGACAAAAATTTCAAAGCGATTCATTCAATTGTTTAAATTTTATTCAAATTGTTTATCCCAGAGAGCTTTTTTTGCAATAACATAATTCAGAAAAAGAAAAGAACCAATCTACAGTTGCCAAATGAAAGAGCATTAGCTAAACTTTCAAATTAGTTTAAAAACAGTGAATAAAAAATGCATTTATTAGTAATAAATAATTATGCGGAAGTATCGTAAATTTTTCCTTATAAACTTTTTGAATAAATTTTTTCAAAAATTATTATTTTTCTGCCGTGTTTTAGGTGCACAACTACAAGGTAATAATAACATGTATATAATAATTGATAAAAAATTGTAATAAATATGCATAATTTATTATATAAAAAAATAAAAAGTTTATAAGGAAAAATTGACGATACTTTTGCATAAATATTTATTAATATAAATGCCCTTTTTATTCACTTTTTTAAACAAATTTGAAAGATTAGATAATGCTCTTTCAATAATTGACATCTGTAGAATGGTTCTAACATTATTTTTTTCTGACTTATGATATTGCAAAAAAAGTACTCTGGGAAAAAACAATTTGAATAAAATTTAAACAATTAAACGAATCACTTTGAACTTTTTGTCACATATTAAGCACCAAAAAACCCTCACTTGACAAAAATTTCAAAGCTTTACACTCAATTTTACAACAGTTATTGCGAAATTATTTTTTTTTGCAATTTCGACCTTTTTAGGTTCTTCCATGCTGTCGAAGATGTTTGTACTAAAAATACCATAAGTTTCATTGTTTTCCAATGATTTGATATAAAAAGAAAAAGGCTGTTTTTTGACACTAAATTGTTTATAAATAAAAATGACCGCCAAATCCTACGCAGGAAATAGTTACAATTTGTTCTTGTAGGTATTACCTGTCGAAAAAACGCTTCAGTGCCCTGGCTGTTAAAGTGTCATGGACAAAACCTTATTACCTTGGACTAATAGTGGTCACAGTTCGGAGGTATATAATAGTTATTAAAAATAAGAGATAAAAATATCAATTTTTTCTTTTAAATCTTTACCGGTAAAAATAGCGTAAATAAATATATTATTATTTAGAATATTCATCTTTTAGTAGAAGGGCAAAGGTTTAAAACTGTAGTTTTGAATTTTATTAAGATCATTTTGTTGCTCTGTAAATTGCAAAATAAGGCAAAAATTTTGAAAATAAAAGTATATGTTTGAAGAATCAATTTCGTTTTTTTAGCGCACGAGTTTTATAATTCTCCTCAACCGTTCCGAGCCAATTTCGTTAGGACTTCATTTTTAAAGACTTATTAACCGCTTTGTTGAAGTTCAAAGTTTACTCAAGCTTTTGCACATAAACTATATACGTTGAACTTTGCGAAAGACCCAATTAGATGCAAGCTTGTGGTAGAGGGAAAACCCATAGAACAGCTAAACCAGTTCAAATATCTAGGTGTAGAGTTATCAAGTTATCATGACCCAGCCAGAGACCTAAGAGGACAAATTAACAAGGCCGCTGTCTTGTCCGGATGTTTGAGAGATGTGGTCTGGAATAACCCATGTATGAGAATAGACAGCAAAGTTAGAATTTATATAACTTGCATCAGACCTGCTATGACCTATGGCATTGAATCAACAGAAGACACCAATAAAACCAAAAGCATGCTACTAACAGCCAAAATGAAGACACTAAGAGCAATATCAGGGAAGACAAGAAGAGATAGAATACGAAACAACATCATCAGGAACAATGTGGCGTGCAAGATGTACTCAGATGAGACAGGCATAGACGAAGATAATGGTTCAGTCATGTAAAAAGAATGGAGGAGCACAGACTACCAAGAATTGCTCTAGAAGGAAAACCAGCAGGTAAGCGTCCACCGGGGAGATCACCAAAAAGATGGAGAGATAGCTGGCAGTCTACCTCTCAAGAAATACTTCAACGTCGGAATTAACAGATCGACAGATCTACAACAAGTATAAGAAGAAGAAGAAGACCTTGAACTTCAAAATGGTGCTAGTTAGATTTAATTGTTATAAACAACGTAGCTGTGAATTAAATAAACAAATTAGCTAACTTTGGTCGTAATTGAACTAGGCAAAAATTTTTTCTGGAAATTTGTGTAAAAATTTCAGTTTTACAAATAATATCAAAGTGGATTTGGTTTACAGTCAATATTAGCAAAGTTATTCAAATTATTTATAAGCCAGAAATGATTCTACTTTAGTAAAATGTCTTTGCAATGGTAAAAATGACTTTTATTATTTTTTATTAAATATATTGAAAATATGGATATTCTTCTTTCATGCGGTACCCGCAAAATCGCTCTATCATTATTATTTTTTGAGCAATAACATTGTAAAAAAAAGGTCTCCGGGATAAACAAATTGAACAAAGTCTAAGCTAATTGAGAAATCATCTTGAATTTTTTGCATTATGCAACTTTTTGTGAAATATTAGTAGGTCTGGATCCCGCGTATGAAAAAAAAGTTGATTAATAGCAAGTTGAAAATATGTTAATCTCTTAAGGGTGTCTAGTCGGACAAACTTTGATATATGGGAACACTTTAACAGGGGAAGTTTTAATTGTGGAACAGGTTAAAAATTTAGAACGGTCAGACCACGAAAACGTCACATGTATTTTGTCCGACATAACTTCCAATTGATTTGTTACCCTTTCAATAAACTCTCATGCAAAAATCAGACTGCTATTTATCACCTGTCATAACTCCTGTCATTTGACATATTCTACATGTTCCACTCATTATAATTCCCATTTGGTAATAAATAGCAGCCTGATTTTTGCATGAGAATTTAATGAAAGGGTAACAAATCATTTGGAAGTTCTGTCGGACAAAATACGTGTGACGTTTTTGTGGTCTGACAGTTCCAAATTTTTAACCTGTTCCACAATTAAAACTTCCCCTGTTCCAGTGTTTCTATATATCAAAGTTTGTCCGACTAGACACCCCTAAGCTATTAACAAATTTTCAGCTTGCTATTAATCAACTTTTTTTTCATACGCGGGATCCAGACCTATAAAGCCCTAGGTTCATTTTTACAAAAGTTATAGCATCTTTTAGATTTCCAAAATTTTAGCCTTATTTTGCAATTTCCGAAGCAACATAATGATCGGACCAAAGTTCATAAACTGAAATTTTAAACTTAATCATTTACTAAAAGATGAATTATTCTGAGTAGTAATATCTTAAATTACCCTATTTTTACCTGCAGCGACTTAAATGAAAAACTGCCATTTTGACCCGTATTTGTTAATAAGTTATATGTGTCTGAACTGTGACGGGCATTTTTGTATTTATAATATATTAAGTATATAGTATTTACCCAAAAAACCATTTTGCAACCTGGCTGGGTATGTGTCCCGAATATGGTATATTTTTACCTTGTTTCACTGTAGTACTCATCCATTTGTCTATAGCAGCTACAAAGTTATAAATGATTAGAGCTCGGTAAATATGCACTTAAAAAACCCTAAAATATGCATGCAAATATGCACCAAAAACATTTGAAATATGCACTAAAATATGCTTTTATACATTTCATGCATATAAATAAAAACGCACTAATCCTTGTTTTGGAGGTACATATTTAATTATTTATTTTATGCCAATGGCCTTAGCTGCCGAGGCATTTAAGCTAAATAAAAAAAATATTCATTGTATGCTAAAGTCACAAAAAATGTTTATTGAAACTTCAATGAACAACATCATTATATTAATTTATTCTTTGTTTATATTATTATTACATTTAAAAATAAACAATATTAAATGTTTTTCTAAATTTTCTACAGAAAAGCTGAGCCAGAAGAACTTCTTTTTACTTCATATGAAGCTAAGGGAGCAGATTTAAAATATTGCATGATTCAGGGTTCTAACTATAAAATTAAATTATCTTCACATTTCCTAATCTTAATATTATTTATTTGAATTATTGTTTGATATCCCTCATTCTTCTTTAACACCATGCAGAATTTTTGATGCATTTTGTTTGTTTCCCCAAGGTGTTTAATTTTTTCATTTAATGAATTGATAATTTTCATACTTTGATCTAATGAAATGTTTCACTTTTCTAATTTAGTAATTGGTTCAGCAATGTTTACAATATTGGTTTGGATATGTGACAAATTACTTTTTAACAACGGTTTTTTTAAACATACACACATTTTTTTATAGCGCCTGGGTTATCTACATCTAAACTACAAATTATGTCTCTAATTCCCTCAAAATTATCGGTTATGAAATTCACTGAATTTATCCATGCTTCCCATCTAGTTACCACAGGTTCAGGTGGTAAAGGCACATTAGGTAAACGATCTTTATACACCTCTCAGAATATATACACTCGCAGAAGGGCTTTTAAAAGTTTTGTTTATATTTGATACAAGGGTATTGACGACTATTGACCATTGGAAATTCTGTCCTTACAGTTTCTGCTACTCTATTTAAAGCGTGTGCTAAACAAGTAACAAATTAAAAAAATATTTTTAAATGTTGTCCATCTTTGGTCATATGGCGCAGCATCACTTAATAATAACACATTTTTTTCACTAACAAAATGTGACTGCATATTGTAGAGTCCTCTTAGTCTCCTTTATTCGTCGTCTCCTTTCCTTATAAATTTTAAAGAAATATTAAGGATGTTACCAGAAAGTGGTTCTCTTTAAAATTTTTTCTGTTGGTTTTGTTTGAGGTAAAAAAAGTCTGAAATATGCAATTTTAATAAATGCACATTCACTTATAAAATTTATCCAAAATATGCAAATATGCACTTAATATGCATTTTGCATATTTCCCGAGCTCTATAAATGATTTTTGGTGATTTTCTTGCTGTTGATTTTGAAGACTCAGGAAAATAATTTCTAGGAAAATTAAACCGTTTTAGGTTTTTAATTAAATTTTTATAAAAACTTAATATTCTTCATTTTGTCTTTACATTATTAATTATATTACTTATTGTTCTCAATCCAATTATTGTAACTTCTAGTATTTCATAAGTAATAAATTCAGATATTTAGTAAATATGATCTAATAATACTTTTCCAGTTTCCTAAGATATTATGGAGATGTTAACATTTTTCTACAACCAATTATGTTACAAAGATGGGTGTAGCGGCATCAATTAATTTTTCGGATTGCTAAATAATTCTGTTTCCGTTTGTTTATGGCTATCTAATACAAATAAAACCAATGTTCACGATGCAGATTGGACTCTTGTTTAGTTATAAATATTCAATAACCTATATTGCTCAATCCATTAAGAACAATTTATGTTGTTTTCGAACTATTATACTTTATATTTCCTGCAGACCGCCAGATATTTACATAATTATACCTTAATTGAATCACATCATTGTAAGAATTAAGTGATGAATGGTTTTGTGGCTCTTTATGTCGAACATATTCTTACGTAACAACATAGTCTAATTAGATTAAAAAAGATAACAATCTTTGTGAAAGTCAGTAGGTCGCTGGCCAAAAATTTTAGGTATGCAGGTTGCTGTCACGTGCTGTTTATAAAGAGCAAAATCCATGTTGCCAAGTTCTGAAAATGTCGGAATAATGAGGAAAAATAAAAAGTTCTATTTCTGTTTATTTATTCTGCTGTGTGCTGTATGAATGAGATTGTTTTCTTGGTATATCCTTATATCATTAGTCCTTATACTTGACCCGATTTTTTTACCCAAGCACTTTTTCGTCTATCTTGTCCTCAAGAATAAGCTGTATAATGTCATAATTACTGCAGTAGATCTTATTTCAAAACAATTTGTTTTCAGTTTATCAAACATACCTACGTTGCACAGTGGTTCCAAATGCCGAAAACGTGGCCATGAACCTTTAAAAGCGTTTACTGTTGATACACTTCGGAATTACTTTCGTTCTTAAGGTTTTTTGGCATCGCTGATTACGAATCTGACATTTTCTGAAAAACAAAATGGCGGGTCCAACATGGCGGAAAGAAATTGAAAATATCAATCAAAATTTTTTTTATCACATTTGGTAGTTTAGCATAACATAACATAATATAACATAACTTTTTATTAAAACAAAATGGCGGCTCCAATATAGCCGAAAGATTTTCGAAAATTTTATTTTAAACGCATATTGGTTTAAAAAATTATATTATAAGGGTCTTTTAAAGTTGCTGATTACCAATACATTTTGTTTATGAAATACAATATTCAGAACCTATTACTTTTGTACAACCGCCCATACATACCCAACAATCGCCAGAATCATGTAATATGCGTCATTTCCCACTTTTGTATTCAAACAACTGCCAGCAATGCATAGGCAATTATAGGCAGCTACACCAAAGTGATTCTGTATCTTCTTACTAGGTACATGCTTTAAGATTAATAAACATAAGTCGCAGAATTATGCAGAATTATGTATTTTGTGAATGTATCTTTACAAAATTTTGATTATTTCAAGTATATTTTCACTATTTATGTATTAACAAATTTAAGGTATTTATTGTTACTAAATCTTAAGTTAACTTACATCTTACATACATTACTACATACTTAAAAAAGAAGAATCGGCTTTACAGCGATAAAATTGATAAACTACAGAACGTTTTACAGCGTTTTCAATATACGCGTTCTTTTTCACTTTCTCTGCCTGCCAAAATAACCCCGTACATGGCTCACTTGTTCCAGAGCTATGAACCACAATACATCCAGTCTGATTCTTATATCTGCGGATTACGACTCTACAATAGCATGAGAAAATAACTGTAAACATGAAAATCCCTAGATGGGGACTTTTTTCTGAGCCTCATGACCACGTTTTCAGCATTTGGAACCACTATGCGTCGATGAGCCAATAGGAAATCGAATATCCCCTCTCTTACAAAGATTTACTAATAATTTACTATATTGTATTTTGAAAATCTTCTTCTCTCCGTACCCTGCCCGATTACCTCTCTGCATGTCCCATTACATGGACGAAATATTGTAACTTTCGAATTTTTATTGTTTTTGTTATTTCTCTACTATTATTCATTCGATGTATGTTTTGTTTTTGATGTTCTGAAAATATTTTGTATAATTATACAGGTTCTCAAAATTTCAATGATTCAAGCAACTTACAGGAGTCAATCAATTAATAATATATTGATGCAACTCAGTCGGCAACACACTTTTTGATGCGCCTAGGCTCACTTCTCGCGAGCCTAGGCTTCAAAAAACAGAAATAAAGGCCAAGATATAAATAGTAAGAAATGTGTTTGTAAAAATGAAAATAATTCTCTACAACAAACCTTAGAATTAGAACTAAGAGTAGGAGCTTTGAGATGCTTCGTGTTCTCGAATAGTGATGGGAATAATCGGATTAATCTAATAATCGAAAGACGGCTACTCGAGTGATTTTAATAATCGAGTTATCATTCGAATTATGCATCACTCGTATACTATTAATATCTGACGGTCATTTTCTGAACTCGAAACTTGAGAACTCAAGGTCATCGTTACATGATGAACATGCAGAACATGTGAATACAAATATTCGAATGTTTTATTTTCATTCGAATGAATTACTCATCACACCTCTGGCATCTCCCTCTCTTCCCATTCAAAAGTCAAATCGGATATTCGAATAAGCTCATTTTCCGAATACAGTGTTCGAGTAGTTCGAGTGATCTAATAATTCGAGTGATCTTGTTCAAGTTCTCGAGATATCTCGAGTTATTTCAATAATCGAATGGTCGATTAGTTTTCATTCGAATTATCCCATCCCTATTCTCGATACTGCATTATGGACTGGAAAGCTGTATATTGAAGCAAGAATACATAAATAAGCTACAGTCTTTTGAAATATGGCGTTGCAGAAGGATGCTTAGAATAGCACGGACGCAGAAGAAAACGAACACGGAAATATTTCGAGAAATGGGCAAAGAATACAAAATAATAGACACAATAAAAATAAGAAAGTTACAATATTAGGGACACGTAATGGGAGTACAGCGATGTGACATGTTAAGACTGATAATACAGGGAAATATAAGAGGCGGAAGGAGTATAGGAAGAAGGAGGGTGTCATGGTTGAATAATTTAAGGGACTGGTTTAAACACAGTTCCGTAGAACTCTTCAGAGCAGCGGTAGATGGAGTAAAGATTGTGATGAAGATATCCAACCTCCAATTTAGAGATGATACTGAAAGAAGAAGAAGGCTCACTTCTAATTAGTCGGTCAATTCCTCCTGGAGTATCTCGTTTTATGCCCTAATTGACTCCTACCGAAGTGCTCTTAAAGTTTAAAGATGATGCTCTAAATTAAGAAGTCTCCAATATCTCATATTAAACACGTGTTCGATTGGGGATAAATCTGGGGATTTGGAGGGCCAAGCAAAAAGTGCGAATCCCTCCTATTCAAAGAAGTCCATGCTGACTAATTAACTTGAATGACTTAATTGAAGGACTTGGTTGAATCACATCATTGTAAGAATTAAGTGATAAATGGTTTTGTGGCTCATTATGTCGAACATATTCTTACATAACTACAGACATAGTCTAATTAGATTAAACAAGATAACAATCTTTGCGAAAGTCGGTGGGTTGCTGTCCAAAAACTTTAGACATACAGGTTGGTGTCACGTGCTTTTTATAAAGAGCAAAATCTATGTTGCCCAGTTACGAAAATGTCCGATTAATTAGGAAAATGAAAACATTGCTATTTCTGTTTACTCATTTTGCTGTCTTAATGAAGTTGTTTTCGTTGGCGTTTCTCCTTCTTCTTAGTTTAGACGGGACTCGTTACTCTTTGTCACTTGGTCCTAAAGCGCTGGTTTCCTCGAAAGCGGTGCCGAAAACCTGCGGTTGGAAGGATGCGTTGGAAGCCACCGCTTGCTGAGCTTGCACATTCCATTGCCGCAGTGAAGAACCTTGAATTTTTCACCGTAATCTGACAACAGACTCACACCACAAAGTGGAAATCCGAAATCGAAACGTTAAAATCAACGTATTTTAAACTTAAATTGTGATTAATTCCCATTAAAAATAGTAAATCATATTACATATAAAATATTGGCAAATAATTTTTCCTAAGCCTTTCACGACCTCTGTAGATGAAACATATATTCAAATTATAGCTATTTTCAGCCAACATAAAGAACTCATGTAATTAATATTTTGTTATAAATGCAAGTAATCACACATATTGTTTGTTAGCAAAAGTAGATACATATTACACGTATATGCTTTTAATAAAACAATAACAAGGCTCACTCATGCAATCATACTCGAAGACAATGCACAATTCGAACTGTAGCACCATTGCATACAAATAAAAAACTCCATATAAGCAATTATATGATAATTGACTTGTATTATTATAAATTATCTCGTGTAACAATAATGATTATAGGCAAGTTGTTATTAGCGAGGCAAACAATGGCCAATTAAAATCAAACAATTGTTGTACGACGCTTATCTGATTCGAACCAGTTCATCTTGGTAATATATCATGCGTAGAAATAATTCTGTTACCTCCTGTATAGAATATAGCAAACAATCGGATGAATTAAAGCCGATCAGTGTATGATTAAACAATGTTAATTGTATTGGTAATATCTAAAGCTCGGATTTATAGGCAACAAAAATTGAAGAAAAAGGCGCCTATATAGGCAAAGATTTTTATTAAAAAAGGCAGGAATATTAACATTTAGGCAAAATATAGGAAATAAAGGAATATAACTTATTATTTAAAACCACTTAAAATTTTATCATTAATAGAAACAACTAAGTGTTTGTCATCTTTTCACACGAATGTCTAAAACGTTTTAAAACGTGTTCTTTGCTTTTCGGTATACGCAACAAAACTAAACTAGGATATAGCAATTTGTGACTAAACTCTGATACAGTAACCGACTGTACAACTGATAATAAACTAATAAAGCTTAGGGATTTCCAAATAGTTAACCCTCAAGTCTCGATCATTTACATTTTCCTAGAAATCTGTTATATAAATAAACCATTGATATTTTATTATTGACCCAAAATTTTATTATAGAATGGTTTAGTAATAGAATAATATCATGGGTAGTACCATGAAATTTTAAAAAACGCACAAATAGGCGGAATTTACGAAAAAAGGTAAAAAGTGCAAAAAACAATTATAATAGGCAAAATAGGCAAAAAAGGCATTTTGCCTATAATCCGAGCTTTAGTAATATCTACAATACTTTGCTGCGAAATTTTTAATATGAATTTGAGTGCATAGAAATTTAAACTTTGACTTGAACTATATTTTTATTCATATGCCTAGCAACCGATAAGATATGATCTATAATATAGGTAAGAGTAAGCCTCTGCCTTAATATTTGAAGGAAGATTTATGATTTGGCAATTCACAAAATCTCTTTTCTGTCTTTGATTCACATACACTCCCGTTTAATTTTAGATTGTTTATATCGATTTACGCCGTAATTAATCAAAATTCAGAGTTGACGCAATGATATGAAATGATTGTCATTTCGAGACGAATCTATTGATGTAAATTTTGTTTTATTTGAGTCACAGTATATTTTCCATAAGATGTGTGCGGTGTCAAAATTGGTTATGTCTGCCTAAGTTGTTTAATTAGTATTGATAAGTAAGTAACGCGAATCGTGCAAGGAAAAAAGCGCAATTAAAAAACACACACAAGAAATACACGCACAGAAAAAGGCGCTATGTTACATCGCACCACAAGCAAGTCCACAAGCAATATCCACATGTTGAAAATTGCACTTTCCCCAGCGGGCGCGATCTTTAATTTATCTTTAGCAGGCACGTGTAGTAAATTTTACATCTTTTTGCAAACAATGTTTTCTTTAACACTCCATCGGCCACGCTAACGGTACTTTAAGCCGCCTTTGTAGTAATTTCAAGATTTCGTAAAGTATTATTAGTTACTTCCATTTGTCTTTCCCGCTATTCTCAAATGACTACAGTTGAGTCCGGGAATCTTTACCCGTGCGTCATCATTTAAAGCATACGAAATAAGTCAAATTGAAATTGAAAATCAAGTTGAAATTTCAATTTCCGATTTATCATCGACTTATTGCGTATCTATGCTTTAAAACCCTCTAACAGGCAAGACCGTCTTAAGACGGCCTTTGCATTTTAGCTTATAAAACTTATACCGAATTTATACCGTTTTTGCTGCCGCAGTAACGACATGCATATTTAAAAAAAAACCTTACTTGATGTTATTCGATACAACTAAACACATTCTGGCATCGCAATTACGTCATTATCGTTATACTCCAGGGAAATAAGGCAAAAATATATTATGTTCGGGACACTTGAGCAGCCAGGTTGCAAATGGGTTTTTTGGGTACTATATACCTAATACATTATACATACAAAAATGCCCGTCACAGTTCGGACGAGAAATTTAGTTATTAACAAATAAGTGTCAAAAATGACAGTTTTTTCGTTTAAATCGCTACGGGTAAAAATAGGGTAAGTAAATATCTTATTTATACTGTTATTCTCGTACTAGGTTTAAAATGGCGAATTTCAGTTCGATCATTTGTTGCTTCAGAAATTGCAAAATAAAACTAAAATTTCGAAAATAAAAAAATTGCTATAACTTTTGTGAAAATGACTTTAAGACTTTCATATTGCACGAAAAGTTTAGACAAATAGTCCATATAATGCACAAAAAATTTTAAGACGATTCGTCAATTAGTTTAAATTTTATTCAATTTGTTTATTCCAATGTGCTTTTTTTCGCAATAATATTGTTCAGAAAATAGTAATGTAATAGCAATTCTGTGAAAACCACATGAAAGAAAAAAATCATGATTTCAAAGTATTTAAAAAAATCATTAAAAAGTCATTTTTACCATTCCGTAAACATTTTACTAGAGTAGGTTCATTTTTAGTGCAAAAACAATTTGAATAAATTTGTTAATATTGACTATAGAATAAAACTACTTTGGGATTTGAAAAGCTGGTATTTTTATTTATACGAATTTTAAAAAAAAAAACACTTTCTGTCTAGGTTAATTACAGTCAAAGTTAGCCACTTTTTTTATTTAATTGACAGCTACTTGGTTTATAACAATTAAGCAACCCAACTAGCGCCATTTCGAAGTTGAAGGTATATAGTTTGTGTGTAAAAGTTTGAGTAAACTTTAAACTTCAACGGAGTTGTTAATAAAGCTTTAAAATAACGTTCTAACGAAATCGATTGTGGTCGGTAGAAATGAATTATTAAAATCCGTCCACTCAAAAAATGAAACTGATTCTTCACACATATGCTGCGATTAATATCTCCAGAGCTTTTTGATGGATTTTGATAATAATTTTTTTAAATTGTATGTACTCCTAGTCTTGTAGAGTACGTTATGTACGTAAATCCCCACCTAACATTTCAAAATGTTAGGGGGAGTTCCCCTTATCACTCAGGGATATGAAAAATAGATTACGACCGATTCTAAGACCTACCGAATATACATACATAAATATATAATTTCATAAAAATCGGTCAAGCGGTCTCCGAGAAGTATGGCAACTAACACTGTGACAGGAGAATTTTATAGGTGCAAATATATAGATGGGTATTAACAAATAGGGGTTGGTGATGGAAAAGTGTAAATTAAGGGTTGTGTGTATTTTTTAATCCTACATCATATAAAATTAGGATAGACAATTTTGTCCAAAAAAATAAAAAAAAATGTCAGGGGGCAACCCCCCTTATAACTTATGGATATGAAAAATAGATTAAAACTTATTCTCAGTCCCATAGGATACACTTGTAAAATTTCATAAAAATCGGCCAAGCCGTTTTGGAGTAGTATGGTAACTAACACTGTTACAGGAGAATTGTATGTATATTGAAGTAACTGTGAACTAAATAATAAAAGTGGCTAACTTTGACCGTAATTAACAAAGGCGAAAAGTTTTTTTTTTGAAAATTTGCGTAAAATGACCAGCTTTTGAAATTTCAAGGTAAATTTACTCTACAGTCAATATTAACAAAGCTATTCAAATTGTTTTCAAGTCAAAAATGACTCTACTTTAGTAAAATGTTTTCGTAGTGATAAAAATTACTTTTTAATTATTTTCTTCAATAATTTAGATTATATTTCATGTTTCAGTAATATAATAAGCTTTTAGTAAAAACTATTGTGTAAATAGGCTTTATAAACAAAAATACCAAGACAGTCTCAAGACGGTCTTGCCGGTTTACGTATAAAAAATATCCCCTTCAATATGAAGTTTTGTTATCTTTTTGTGCTTAGGAACATGCCTATTTTCTTGTTGTTCTATTATTTTTCTTTTCTGTGATAGATGCATTGTCTAAATCGTAACCATAAGAACAAAATCAATTTGAAAGAATTATCTGATGAACACTTATTTTAGTTTATTGATTCCGTTGAAATCGACGATAGCATTTATAGTAGTGACGATAGTATTGTGGATCCCGACTATGTTGATGATAGTATTAAGCCTGAAAAGTCTTACAGCCTATCCGAGGTATTAGAGTCAGAGGCTAAATCACAAGTTATTGACAAATGCATTCAGGAAATGCTTGAAGCTGAGACAACTGATGCATTTGTAAATGATATAAATTTGTCAATGGATATTAGCAATGTTGATCAACCAGCAGCTTCTTCAGCAATAGTTTTGGATGATATAGCGACTGAAACATTTGAAGTACAAGTAGAGTTGCACAAGTTTGACTTGAATGTTTGAACTTGACTTGAGTTTGACTTAATTTCAAGTCAAACTCAAGTCAATCCTTCTGACAAATAATTCAAGTCAAGTCAAACTGGTCAATCGTACAGGTTTGAAAATTCAAACTGTTTGTCAAACTAGTTTGAAAGAGTTTGAAAAATAATTTATTTAGTACATATACTTTTTTGTCGAGATTGACATGTTAGTTGCCAATTAAAATCAGAAAATTAATAATACAATGAGTGCTACATAAAAGTATCTTAATACAGGAAGCGATTATAATCAAAATAGGGTCGTAAATTTTTTGAAAATGATTCCTGTATGCTTAGAATTGCTTGCTGGCAAGTTTCGTTTTATCGATATAGGGCAGTCAATGAGGGTATGTGGCTCCGAATTCCATCCTACTATATCGATTTACGTGATATTTTCACAGTAAGTAGGGAATAGCCCAAGAAACAAAGTCTACCCTATGCCGATGTGTGCTTTTGTCTTAGGGGCGGTTCCCACCCCTTCTCGTGGTGGAAAATTGTTTGCTTAAATAACTACGGAAGTTGCTAGAGAACCTAATACTAAGCAAAAACTGTTCTATAATTTTTTTTCGGAAACTCAATACTTTTTGAGTCATTCCTGGTTGAAAATTAGCCATTTTCATTGAAACATAACACCTTTTTAAACGGTTTTTGGCGAATACCTTAAAAACTATGCATCTAACTAAAAAAACTATATCAAACATTTTTTAGAGTTTATTTTTAAGAGATTATTTCCTTTATGAATCTTCTAGTTATAACACAAAAAGAGATATGGTAAGTGAAAAAAACTTGTTTTCTTGGTGCATGCTCAAATCAGTGTATTTAACTTGAAATAACAGAGAAACTGTCGATTTTAGTTTTAGAAGGGTTAAATATACTGCACAATTTTTTTCTTAAAATTCGTTAGTCATCAATTTTTTGCAGCATATCTAGCTTAGTTTGAATGTAATCGACATTTAATATTGCATATTTGAAAGGACTTTTCAAGCACAATAAAAGGCATTGGTAGCATTATACATCTAAAATCGACCGTTTCTCTGTTATTTCAAGTTGGATACACTGATTTGAGCATGCACCAAAAAAACAAACTCTTTTTACCTACCATATCTCTTTTTGTGTTATAACTAGAAGATTGAAGAAGAAAAAAATCTCTTTGATTTTTTATGAGCTACAAAAATGTTTTATATTTATATAATTTTTTTATTTAGATGCATTGTTTTTAAGGTATTCGCAAAAAAAAAACGTTTGAAAAGGTGTTATATTTCAATGAAAATGGCCAATTTTCAACCACGAATAACTCAAAATGTATTGAGTTTTCGAAAAAAAAAATAGAACAGTTTTTGCTTAGAATTAGGTTCTCTAGCAACTTTCGTAGTTGTTTAACCAAAAAATTTTCCACCCCCGAGAGGGGGTGGGAACCGCCCCCAAGACAAAAGCACACATCGGCATAGGGTAGACTTTGAATAAGGAGATATTTTCAGCCTATTCCTAAAATTTCATTAAAATCCATGCAGTAGGATAGAATTCGGAGGTAATAACCTGTTCTTGCTCTCATTGACTGCCCTAATATAACTTTTTTATATCTGAGTAAAGAAAGAATTCTTTGGATAGTTTTTTTATCATACCAAGTGTAATTTAATCTACTTTAACAAAAATTTATGAAGGAACAACAAAATATTATATTTTTGATAGAGTAGGTTTAATGAATTTTTTGCGACTTTGCAATGTCTTCTTAAAGAATTAGTTCACCATTAGTCATTTTATAACGCTTTTCTTTATTTTTACATAATACAAGTATGCACTTTTCAATTTTCATTGTTTTGAAATCACCTGCAGCGATATCAAATAAATCAGTATATTTATTTTCCTTAAATAATGCTTCGACTACAGATTTTTTCTCTTAATTTTTGCAGTGGGAATACCTTCAAAATCGGACTCAATTTGATCTGGTACTTATTCGGAGCCGAAAAATATTAAGGTTCAGATATTATTTCACAAAGAACACACTTCAAAACGAACGTAATAAACAAGCCAAGCATATACTTCTTAATATGAACTACAAACTAATTTGCGGAGTAGCAGAGTACAGAAGCAGACCTATCCAAATAAGTCAACACAAAAGTCGGTACGCTCTCAATTAGAATTGGAAATAAACACGTTGCGTAATATGATATTCAAACTTCAAACTGTTTGAAAAAGTTTAATTTCAAGTCAAACCTAAAGATATCAAAATCAAGTCAAGTCAAACTTTTTTACAAAAAAAGTTTGGTTTTCAAGTCAAGTCAAATTTGTTGAATAAAATCAAACTAGTTTGACTTGATGCATCTCTAAGTACAAGAACCATCTATATCCACTTCTACAAATATGTACATGTTTTAAACCAGCCAAAAGAGCTCGATCTCCATTGCCAACTCTTGAAGGTACTGTGCCATTAATTCAACCTAATGATGGTGGCTTTATTGGAGGAGGTAAGATTATATAGAACACATAAATATACGTTAGGTATATTGTCTTTTCTTATTACAGCTCTCAATACAATATCAAAAAACTCGAAAGATCTTTCCAAATTGACGTGGCGTAATCGCTCAATGCGTTTACATGTAAATGAGAAGGCTTTTCGTGGCGATTCATTCCTTCCTTTGACGGTCAAACACCTTCAAACACCGATGCAATTATTTAATTATTTTTTTAACGACGATATCGTTAAATTTATTGCTGAAGAGAAAAACCGTTGTGCTTTGGAAACAAATATAAATAAAACATTCAGCAAAACTACAGACGAAATAAGACATTATATTGATATAATGCTGTACATGTCTACATACCGATATCCCAACATAGGTAGTAGTTTTTGGGGAAACAATGCTTTTGTGGCAATTCAAACCTGTATAACATCGAAACGATTTATTACCATCAAGAAGTATTTATCCTTTCAAGATGAATCACGGAGGAAGAAGAAAAGTCAACCAGGATATGATTCATTATTTCGGATTCGTACGCTAGCGAACAAACTGAATGACAGGTTTGATTCCATCCCCAAAACGGCTAGACTTTGTGTTCATGAACAGATTTGCTCTACGAAAACGAAACACCATTTACATCAATATATGCCAAATAAGCCGCACAAATGGGGTGTGAAATTGTTTGTTCTATGTGATTCACATAGTTTTGCCTATCGTTTAGAAATCTACAATGGTGCTGGAGATAATGTAGTCTTGCCTGGTACATCAGATCTAGGAGCAACATCAAATGTTGTGGTTCGTTTATCACAAACGATTTCTAATTTCGTGCATCACATCTTGTATTTTGACAACTTCTATACTTCGCTTCCTCTTTTGGTATATTTACGTGCAAGAGGAATTTATAGTTTAGGCACAGTAAGAGATAATTACATTTTCAGTAGTTTTTATTATTCAAAGTGATACATGTTTTAATTTTTTATTTATAGCTAATCGTTTACCAGCGTGTAAACTGCCTACTGATAGTAAAGTAAATAAAGAAAGTAGAGGGTTTTCCATAGATACATTACCTCAAGTTATGGGATCGACGTCAGCACTGTGTTATGGAAGGATAACACATATGTCCGCCTGGCATCGACATGTGTTGGCATTGAACCTTTTATAAGAACCTCTCCAAATCAACAAATAGCAAAAGTACCTCGGTATGGCAGGAAGCAAAGGAAACACATCGAAGTTGTTTGTCCACAAATCATACGTGAATATAATGCTCACATGGGTGGAGTCGATTTGATGGATGGCCTTATGGATCGATATCACATTCGAAATATTATGATTCGGATATTCTATCATTTTATCGACATGGCAGCCACAAACGCATACATACTATATAAACGTATACGCGCCGAAAAGGCAAATAATTCCAGTGACTGTTGCGAAGAGGAGAGACTTCTATATCTTCCACAATTCCGTGAAGAGATAGCATCTGGTCTTGTTTCTTTCAAGGAAAAACGAAATGTAGGTCGACCGTCATCAGCTCGAAAGGGTGAACCTGGTTCTTCTAGTAAAACTAGTTCATCTGGTGTTGGAAAAAGAGCGGCTTATCAAGTTACTGGTGTACGTTTTTATGGTGAAAACCATTTTCCAGTTTGGGTTGATCGAAAAGGCAAGAAGAGGTGTAAGCTGTGTAAAAAATCTGATACGCAGCTTGTTTGTTTCAAATGTGACATCCATTTATGCGGCACAGTCGGTAATAGTATATTAAGTATGGAGAACGGTAAGGGTTTTATACCGATCGAAGACAATTGTTTGGAGGAGGAGCGGAGCGACGACTCCAATTATTGTCTGAGATCGGTTACCCTTAACGTTCGACATGCTTATAACGTTTTTTGCACGATTGATACCATTATAAATTATAAAATTAAACATTTTCGTCATATTGACTAGTTTCATTCATTTTATCAAGATAGATATTTTGGTTGTTAGGTAGTAACTAGGGTGCATAACAACAATGGAGAATTGTGTTTTTATTTAGTTGTCAATCATTTTAAGTATAATTTTGATTATTATAATTTAAAATATGAGCGAAAGTGCATTTGAAGAAATTGAACGGGCTTGGGAAGAAGGGTGTTCCGCAATTATTCCCGAAAAATCGAAAATCCGTTATCAAAATACCTACCAAAGTTTTAAAAAATGGTGCGAAGGCAAGAATTTAAGAATCGAAGAAAAGACTCTATTGGCATATTTCGTTCAAAGAAATATGCAGTTGAAAGCTCCTGGAAGCCTCTGGGCAGAATATTCAATGATTAAATCCACCGTTTTTCTTTATGATGGCATTAATACTTCCAAGTTTTCAACTTTGATCGCGTATTTGAAGAGAAAAATTAACAAATTGTACCATAAGTTTCAATATTAATAAATAATTCGTTAGTTTTCTTTATTCTTTCAAAAAATAAATTAAAATTAAGAGATTTTTTAATGCGACGGTAAGTGAATTACTTACCGTCGAGTTGGATTACTTACCGTCGAGTTGCTAGTAAATGTCACCTACTGACGTAAAATCTGTCACGCTAAACAGTCAAAAATGATCAATCGTGCAAAAAAATTTTTTTTTGGGATTACCACCCTCAAAAATAACATGTTATATACTCATTTTCTTAATAAATCTTGTTTTATAATAAACATTTACCAAATTTAGTTTTTACTCATAATCCGACAAGACCGTCTGTAGACGGTCTTCACTATTTCTCACCTAGTACTTATTCTAGAAAAGATTTTTAGCAGAAAATTTAAAAATAAGTTATTTTTGCCTATATTTACTTGAAAGAAAAAATCAACTTCAACAGAAAATTTTTGACGATTTGGCCAGGACTCAACTGTATATTAGGTTACTTAACACGTTCGATGCGTATGTCGCTCATCGGCGATATTCGGTTTACCTCTCCAATGCTAATGTGACCGATGAGCGACATGTGCTCACTTAATGTGCCCGCTTGCATTAAAACAATTATTATAAGGTTGTGGGAGAAGTACTTAAATAGTATATTAAGTATGGAGAACGGTAAGGGTTTTACACCGATCGAAGACAATTGTTTGTCTGAGATCGGTTACCCTTAACGTTCGACATGCTTTTAACGTTTTTTGCACGATTGATACCATTATAAATTATAAAATTAAACATTTTCGTCATATTGACTAGTTTCATTCATTTTATCAAGATAGATACTTTGGTTGTTAGGTAGTAACTAGGGTGCATAACAACAATGGAGAATTGAGTTTTTATTTAGTTGTCAATCATTTTAAGTACAATTTTGATTATTATAAATTAAAATATGAGCGAAAGTGAATTTGAAGAAATTGAACGGGCTTGGGAAGGAGGGTGTTCCGCAATTATTCCCGAAAAATCCAAAATCCGTTATCAAAATACCTACCAAAGTTTTAAAAAATGGTGCGAAGGCAAGAATTTAAGAATCGAAGAAAAGACTCTATTGGCATATTTCGTTCAAAGAAATATGCAGTTGAAAGCTCCTGGAAGCCTCTGGGCAGAATATTCAATGATTAAATCCACCGTTTTTCTTTATGATGGCATTGATACTTCCAAGTTTTCAACTTTGATCGCGTATTTGAAGAGAAAAATTAACAAATTGTACCATAAGTTTCAATATTAATAAATAATTCGTTAGTTTTCTTTATTCTTTCAAAAAATAAATTAAAATTAAGAGATTTTTTAATGCGACGGTAAGTGAATTACTTACCGTCGAGTTGGATTACTTACCGTCGAGTTGCTAGTAAATGTCACCTACTGACGTAAAATCTGTCACGGTAAACAGTCAAAAATGATCAATCGTGCAAAAAAATTTTTTTTTGGGATTACCACCCTCAAAAATAACATGTTATATACTCATTTTCTTAATAAATCTTGTTTTATAATAAACATCTACCAAATTTAGTTTTTACTCATAATCCGACAAGACCGTCTGTAGACGGTCTTCACTATTTCTCACCTAGTACTTATTCTAGAAAAGATTTTTAGCAGAAAATTTAAAAATAAGTTATTTTTGCCTATATTTACTTGAAAGAAAAAATCAACTTCAACAGATAATTTTTTACGATTTGGCCAGGACTCAACTGTATATTAGGTTACTTAACACGTTCGATGCGTATGTCGCTCATCGGCGATATTCGGTTTACCTCTCCAATGCTAATGTTACCGATGAGCGACATGTGCTCACTTAATGTGCCCGCTTGCATTAAAACAATTATTTCAGGTTGTGGGAGAAGTACTTAAATAGTATATTAAGTATGGAGAACGGTAAGGGTTTTACACCGATCGAAGACAATTGTTTGTCTGAGATCGGTTACCCTTAACGTTCGACATGCTTTTAACGTTTTTTGCACGATTGATACCATTATAAATTATAAAATTAAACATTTTCGTCATATTGACTAGTTTCATTCATTTTATCAAGATAGATACTTTGGTTGTTAGGTAGTAACTAGGGTGCATAACAACAATGGAGAATTGAGTTTTTATTTAGTTGTCAATCATTTTAAGTACAATTTTGATTATTATAAATTAAAATATGAGCGAAAGTGAATTTGAAGAAATTGAACGGGCTTGGGAAGGAGGGTGTTCCGCAATTATTCCCGAAAAATCCAAAATCCGTTATCAAAATACCTACCAAAGTTTTAAAAAATGGTGCGAAGGCAAGAATTTAAGAATCGAAGAAAAGACTCTATTGGCATATTTCGTTCAAAGACATATGCAGTTGAAAGCTCCTGGAAGCCTCTGGGCAGAATATTCAATGATTAAATCCACCGTTTTTCTTTATGATGGCATTGATATTTCCAAGTTTTCAACTTTGATCGCGTATTTGAAGAGAAAAAATGTTGGATACTACTAATGTATGCGATTCTGCAGGAGTTTCTGTTAGAAGTGAAACCACAGCCCAAAAAAGTGGGATTTCATTAAATAATTTAACAAATTGTACCATAAGTTTCAATATTAATAAATAATTCGTTAGTTTTCTTTATTCTTTCAAAAAATAAATTAAAATTAAGAGATTTTTTAACTCGACGGTAAGTGAATTAATTACCGTCGAGTTGGAGTACTTACCGTCGAGTTGGATTACTTACCGTCGAGTTGCTAGTAAATGTCACCTACTCAGGCCCGGCCCCAGGGATTTTGCCGCCCTGGGCAAGATCGGCGACTGCCGCCCTCCCCCCTTCCCTTGGTAGACCCATGACTGACCACCTTCCTTCAGCGATCGCCAACTTAAACCACGATTGTCTTTTCATTCATGTGTGTTTTGTGCTAAATTATTTAATACACCATTTTCCACATTATTTGAACGATATACATATAAAAACACATTTTTATATTTTCAATAATTTCATGAAATTTTACTACATTACTATATTTGCACATTCATTGCTCATGACTCAGATCCGAGTCGAGGTTGTAGGTACGTAATCTAAAATTTTATTTTTGATTTGATCATAGAGTAGCTGAATAATTTCGTTTTGAATATGTCATCCCAACTAGTGATGCTGCTTGTTACTACCATTCGTTTTTCTCCTAATGCGCTCTTGTAAAACAGAATCACATTTTCCACAGAACTCAACCGGAGTTATCGAAATGCCTCCCAGGTTTTCAGGTAAATATTTTGATACATGAAATGCCTCCCAGGTGCAATCGAAATGCCTCCGTTTTGTTAATCATTTAGACTGAGATTTTGTCTATTTAATCTCTTTATAATGAGACAATGTTGCCAAATCATAATTTAAATAGGTACTGTCTAACTATTTTGATTTATAAAAAATGGACATTATATTCCTCTTGTCTTTTGTTTACTTCAAGAAAAAAGGTCATCTTCATAATATATTATCTCGCTTTTAAATATATCAGAGAAGAATATTTTAAAATTAATTGTCCTGTATCACCTAAAGTAATATCTTCAGACTTTGAAATTTCCATTCATAATAGTATCCGTATGCCATTTCCTGAAGCAGATCTTCGTGGATGTCGTTTTCATTTGGGTCAGGTATGGCGCGTGTGCAAAGGTGTTGACTTAACTGAAATTGCGAATTTTTTTTATTTATATTTTTTGTCTTTCATTCTTATATCCTGAAGATGTGAACGATTTTTTTGCCATAGATTTGGCAGAAATTAAACCAGTCGATGAAAGAGTCACCCAGTTTTGTGATTATCTTGTTAAGAATTACATATCATCTGAAAATTCGACATTTCCTCCACATCTTTGAGTTGAGCACTGTTCATCCTTACAAAAAACCACAAACCCATGCCAAAGTTTTCATTCCAATTATAATTCTTCTTTGTACTGCCGTCATCCCAACATTAATAATTTTATTATAAATATACAAATAAATACCTACATTAAAATGAATTCTGTTTCGACACTAAAAAAAAATTGTTACGGAAAGTACAGTAAAATAAATTTTCTAAATGAAAAAATTTTAGAATTAAGAGAATGTAAAATAAATAAATTAAAATTTGTCAAAGTAGTACCTATCATATAAATTTAGGAAAATATTTTGTATCTTTATATTTACATACACATTTTGTAGTATTTTCCAAATAAGTTTTTTGTGATGTTATTTTTAATAAATCTATAAAATACTTTTTATATTTTTGTATTTTTCATGAAATTATTTTAATAGAAAATAATGGTTATTATATTATAATGGTTATAAAACTAATTATATATGTATAAGTTAGTTGAAATTTATAAATAGTGTCAATAATGTTTAATACATAGAAGTTGAAAATAAAATAAATTAAATAACAAAATTACCAATTTTAAAGATGTAGCAACGTCTCACCTTCACATAAAGATTAGAGGCATGTAATTTATTTAGAGCTTGGGAGGCAATTCGTATGTGACCATTTTAGCGACAGGTATGAAACCCTTTTTCGGGAGGCATTTCATATGCGCCCAACTCAACAAACTTTAAACAATTACCATTGTTGTGATGAAAAAGTTTATCGGAATCGCCCCTCAATGGAAGACACACTTGTGCTAAAAACTGTATTATTGATATTATAAGTCCTTCTATTACATTTTTTCAATGACAAGCTTCTTAATTTAGAACTTCTTGGAATTCTTCGTATTTGGTTTTGTCCAATTCTAGTCCAATTGCTAGTTCTACCCAATTTCGCTGTGACTGTAGATGAGCTGAAGACTTAGCGTATGTTTCCAATTATTATTATATCCATTTTCAGTAAATTTAATTTTGACCTTGAAAATTTTTTACACAAAAAACAATACACAGAATTATTTGTGTTAGAATAAATTAACCACTTTCAACAGTTACACCATTGCACATTTTGTAACTGTAGTATTTAGTTGTAAATCTACGATCTAAAAAATTTTCTTTCGGGTACAACCAAACTTCTGCCATGGATAATTTTGGCTGGGGGCCTCTTGTTACTAAAGTTGTTCTAACAAAATCATTAATTTTATTTTGCCCTTTTACTGGATCATAATCAATAATAACATTGCTACCTGTGACAGTAGTAGCGTCATCAGTAGCTGATGCTCAGTATGCTCACGATTGTCCTAGGTGACTGTCATTGGACTGGGAGGGGGCGGCAGTAGACTTGGATGCAGATGATATGCCTAGGTCTAGGTGAATGTTGTCAGACTCAAAGGCCAAATATTTTCGACATCAGTGTGTTACGGTTATAAAAATTTACCTAGGGAAATTTTAAATCATTTTTTCCATGTCATTCTCTGCTCTCTTTTTCCTGTACTGACTACCTACCAGAAAGACGTTTTTTATCATCCATTATTGCAACTTACACAATTATTTTTAATAACACCAAATACTTAAGATTATCCTGGCACACACCGGTACGGAAACTACCATATATACAACAATTGATATAAGTTGATTTAAAAACTAAACAGTAAAATACTTACAAGCCTATACAATTAAACGAAATAAAAGTACATAATAAAATTGTTAACGGCACATCTATGATCTATGGAAACTTGTTAATAGATATCAGTTATCAGTCGGTGCTAGTACACCTGAACCATAAAAACAATCCTGGGAGGAAAGGGTGGGGACGGGTAGTTGTGATCCCTCTATTCTTATGCGATGAAGAAGAAGGCGGTGTTGTGGATTTCCCGTCGAATAAGCCTTGGAATTGTTATTGTTTCATTATTTAATTCTCGTTTTTCCAGTTGTATTTTTGCCGCTCGTGTTCATAATATTGATTTTTTATAATATTAAAAACCTAATTTATTATTTCTTCAATTTAAAAAATTTGCTGTCCTCTAAAATTTGCCGCCCCTAAATTTTCCGCCCTGGGCAGCCGCCCAATTCGTCCACCCCTGGGGCCGGGCCTGCACCTACTGACGTAAAATCTGTCACGGTAAACAGTCAAAAATGATCAATCGTGCAAAAAAATATATACGCAGCGAAGGTGGTAAGACGCACATACTGCGTCGGTTTGTGATTTTTTTAGTTGTCAGTACGACGCTGATGTAATATGTGTCAAATGGACAGCATTCATAGTTATAGTAAAGAATAGAAAGGTAAGACTGAAGAAATTAATTTAGAAGACTACAACAGATACTCAGAACAATCTGGAGACGAAGACTTCAAAAATCCCTATTCTATGGAAATACAGAAGTCTTTACCTTTTCTAGATCTGACTTGCCTAGCTTTGAGAAATCTAGAAGTGTGGATTAGAGATAAGAAGTAGCAAATAAGAGAGTTGACATGCCTCAGACAAAATTCTCAAAACAAAACGGATCTAAATTGCACAGAAGTGGAAAATAACCACTGAAATTTTTAATAAGCCAGAGCATTTAGCACTAAAACACCGAAATAAATCGATTTTTAAATACAGCACCTAGAGACTTGCAATTTTTTGCATTCTGTTCAGGATGATGTCAGGAAAAAAGTCTACTATAGAAAAATTGATTAAAAATTCGTAATTGCATTTTAAAGTGCATAAAATGCATCCAAAAGTGCACAAGCATGTCAAATAAGCATACTAAGGGCCAGCTTTTGTTACTCGGGGGGTTTTTGGGGTCGCTGAATACGACTACGCCATCAGAACCGATCTACGGAGCACCTGATGTCCAAGGTCACTGCTAAGACAGGTCATCTTTAGGTTCAATGGTTATCGGCACTAAATTTGTACAAACAGATTACTTAGAAGCTTTTGGAGTCGCTGAACACGAATACGCCGTTACAACCGACTCCCGGAGCACCTAATGCTCAGTGCCACTACTAAGGCTCGTCATCTTCTGGAGTTTCGATGGTTTCTGGCATTAAATTGATACAAATAGATTATTCGGGCAGTTTTTGGGGTTGCTGGAAACAAATATACCGTTAGAACTGACACACGGAGCACCTGTGTCTAGGGTCAGGTCATCTTCTGGAGTTGCGAGGAATTTCGGCACTAAATTAATGCAAACAGAGTACACGAGAGGTTTTGGGGTTACTGGACACGGATACACCGTCAGAACTAACCCACAGAGCACCTGGAGCACACAATCAATGCTAAGGCACGTCATCTTCTGGAGTTTTGAAGGTTTTTAGCCATTCAGAATGCAGATAGATTACTAGGTAGTTTTGGGGTCGCTGAATACGAATACGCTCTCAGAACAGACCTCCGGACTACCTTGTGTCCAAGGTCACTGCTAAAGCATGTTATCTTCTGGAGCTTGGAGGTTTTTGGGCACCCGGTGCACCGGGTGTTCGGTTCTGATGAAGTATTTCTTTTTAGTGACCCCAAAAACCACCGAATAATCTGTGTGCATCAATTTAGTGCCAAAAGCTCTCGAAACTTCAGTTCACGTATCTTAGTAGTGAAAATGGGCATCAGGTGCTCCGGTGGTCGGTTCTGATGGCTTATTCGTCTTTAGCAACCCCAAAAGTGAGTAAAAAATCTGGCCATTACTTTGTTGATTTTGACTTATTTGTTTACCTTGTTTTGGATTCATTTTTAGACAAGGCGAAAACGGCGGGTTCGAAGGGAAAAATATTCCCATGAGATTTTTTTGCATAATCACATTCGTGAGACCTCCCAGAATAAGGTTCAAGAAGTCGCCCAAGTGAAAAGTGGGCCAATTTTTTTTAACAATTTTTTTTTAATCAAATTGCAAGAATCAATATTTTTGGCCCGAACAATTTTGTCTTTAATTTTTTGGACCATTCTGGACAAAAAAGGTCTCTCATAATTTTTCTCTAAAGTTGATCGTTTTCGACTTATAAGCAATTTAAAATTGAAAAAAACGAAAAATGGCGATTTTCAAGGCTTAATAACTCGGTTAAAAGTTATTATTATGAAAGTCAATATATGACTAAATCAAAGTTTGAAGCCCCCCTACAAGATCCTGAAGAAATTTTTGTCATTATTTTATTACAAAGCTGTTATTTTTAAGTAATAATAATAAGCGTCATGCACGTGTGCGGGGCTGTACATGCTGAGTGCGAGAGAGAAGCTATTCCAGCACTTCAATTGTGCATCTTACTCGCACTCACATTTACAGCAGCGTCAATACGACACAACCACTCATTGTTATTAATTAAAAATAACAGCTTAGTAGTAAATTAATGACACAGATTTCTTCAGGATCATGTAACGGCGACTTTAGACTTTGATTTAGTCACTTTCTGACTTTCAAAATAATAATTTTTGACCCAGTTATTAAGCCTTAAAAATGGCCATTTTCGCGTTTTTCAAATTTTAACTTGCTTATAACTCGAAAAAGATCAACTTTAGAGAAAAATTATAAGAGACCTTTTTTGTCCAGAATGGTCCAAAAAACCTAATAAAAAATTAGTCCGGGCCAAAATATTGATTTTTGCAATTTGATTAAAAAAAATTATTAAAAAAAAATTGGCCCACTTTTCTCGTGGGCAACTTCTTGAACCTTATTCTGGGATGTCTCACGAATGTGATTATGCAAAAATATCTCATGGGAATATTTTTCCCAACGAACCCGCCGTTTCCGCCTTGTCTATTTATGCACTTTAAAATGCAATTATGTATTTTCACCCATTTTTGTATAGTAGACTTTTTCCTGACGTTATCCTAAACATAATGCAAAAAGTTGCAAGTCTCTAAGCGACGTATTTCAAAGTCGATTTATTTTGTACTAAATGCCCTCGTCTATAAAGAGAGATGGACACAGTTGTTTAGATATGCCTCTTATTTTCAAGAAAATTTTAATACATTACATAATTGTATAAAAACCAACCGAACCGCTTTATAAAAAGATCTTTATAACATATACACACAACCAAACTTATATGGAATCACCTGATATTTCTGATTATTTCGTGCGAATTTAAAAAAATGAAGGAACGAAGTCAAACAATATTTATTTCAAAGAAATTAAATAACAAATACATAACAATTAAATAAAACAATAAAGTATTTAACAAACAAATTGAAACTATGTAGTTGTTTTAAGGTCAACAGCATAAACAATGTAACACGAATAATATTTAAATTGTTTTTATTTTATTTTTTTGGTAGTAAGTGTTATCATATCTAGTCCTTATGCAAGTTTCAGTTTATGTGGGCACGCTCCTAATCAAATTATCAACATTTTGTTGTGGTAGGTTGCTCCATTCTTCAAGAGCAGCTTGTATGAATACTAGCCGTGCGGTGTGTTGTGGATTATCCCGGCGAGCTCTAATTTTTCTTTTAAGCATATCCCACAAACAGTCTATAGGGTTAAGCTCTTGTGATCAAGCAGGCCACTCCAAACAACGGATTACTTCTGCTACAATGATGTCTCTAATCACTCTAATGGTATGTGGAGGTCCATTACCACGCATGAAAATTAAATTTTCTCTTGTTACACCTCTCCATAGCCTAACTACAGGTTATCAACAAACCTGTGAGTAGTTAAAGTTGATTGGATGAAAATTAATGTAGTTTTTTTACGGATCACATTTCTCTATGGAACATTACACTTCCCCTTGTATATTTGTGAACAGATCTAACAGCTTTCGTTCTTGCTTGTCTTCCTCGACCTCTAAGTACACGATTTCATGGGTCATCTGATTTTACACAAATCCTGACATTTTATGAAAATAGCACATTTTGTCAATTCAAAATATTCCAGTTTTGGTGGTGAAGACACCAATTTAGGCGATCAATCTTGTGCTGCCTGGATTACTCGGGAACCCATGACTGTCTCCTGCTGTATACTTCTTGGCACGAACTCTTCTTCTTATCGTTTCAACTGAAACAGTTACACCTGTAGCTTCCAAAAGCTGCCTTTGAAGCTGCAGGTGAGAAATTGTTAGATGTCCTCCAGCTGATTGGGCAAATAAACGATCGGGGCTAGCCGTTATTACTTTGTGGCGACTTTCACTTGGTTTATTTTTGAGCTTTCCTAGTTTCTGTTACCTAGCATAGGTTTTGGACAGAACGCCCTGTGTTACGCCTAGCTCTACAGCTATATCCCTCTGAGAACATTACTTGCTCCACAAGACCAATAATCTTTCCCCTTGTAAGTTCTATAACCCCACATGAGCCATATTTTCGTTTTTGGACGCAAAAGTTAGTTTATTTATTTTCGTTCAATTTGCAACTCAAGCAAATTACCAGAGAACGGAAGTTCTCTCTTTCGATTTTCTAAATCTGACTGAACTGAAAATCGGACCAAATTCCATCTTAAAGTCTAGGAAAAGACTCGCCCATCCATATATTAACTCTCCATTTTGGTCCAAGGGTGTGGATTTTACGGCCCTTTCCATTTAGAGTCTGTTTTTCGTTCTCGTCCCCAAAACTCCCAAAAATTTTAATAATTTAACTCCGGCCTTAGCGGATTTTGATAGTACTCATCATTACCTTTCCAACGCATGTCTAATTTTGAAAATCGGTTATACCATTCAAAAGTTAACGAGTTCAGAAATATGACTCAATTTTTATTTAAAAATGGGAAAATGTTTGTGGATATGTATGTATGTATGTACTTATGTATGTATGTATGTGTGTGGAAAATAATTTTTTTTCTTTGTTTCAAGAGGGGGCCAGGGCCGATTCAGAACCGGTGTAGTTTGTGACTTTTGACCACCCAAAAGCAAGCTATAGGGCTTGGTAGATACAAAATGGCATATTTTTTGGGCGTATACATATATCTTAGGTTCAAGGAGAAACAGGAAAACCACAAATACACCAAATCAATAGCGTTGAGTTAAGTTTTCAAATGATGCCTAAGCGGTTAGGATCAGACATACACACTACACACGGCTCAGTATAGCCAAAAAACTGAAAAACTAAACTTTGAAAATTTTGGATTTTTGACAATTACTCAAAATTTCGACCTACAAATTGCGCCAATAACTGAGCGTTGTAGGAGGACTCTAGACGCGTCTAACGGTGTATACCTCATATCTGGGAAAATTCCTTCATAAGCATGGTCAAATCTAATTCTTATGGGGAAAACGGTTTTTAAGTTCAATAATTCCTGTTATACCTTCAGTTATCATACTTGATCTTAGATGCATCAGATACTATTTGTCGATATGTTTCAAACTCATGTTTAATGATTAAAATCGGTTAAGCCGTTCAGAAGTAATCGAGCTCCAAAAGTATAATCCATTTAACCATTATCGCCGAAATAGTTTATGTAGTTGTAGTGGTTACAACGCTAAGATTGATTGTACAATCCGAGTTCATTTTCCGGTCATAATTATTAGGATGGCTGGGAAAAACCTCGGATTGTCTTATCACAAGTCTGGTGTAACTACTAGATTATTTGGGAGAGAATGCGACAAAGGCGACCATTTATAACGCTTAACGTGTAATCGAGAAACATTACATCCAACTTCGTAAAAAAACTTTGAGAAACTCCTGATACAAGAATAAAAAAACAAGAGCTGATACAAGAGCTGAATGAATATTATGTGTTACGAAAATGTATTTTTATTTTGATGGAAAATAAAATTCTAGTTTTATTTTGAAAGATTTTTTTCATAATATTTGTTAAATTTGAAGTAAAACGCGCCACAGAAGAGCCTCAAAATGCAAATTATCAAAGTTACTCTTTTGTGGCGTGTTTTATTTCAAATTTAGCAAATATTATGGAAAAATCTTTCAAAATAAAACTAGAATTTTATTTTACATCAAAATGAAAATACATTTTCGCACCACGTAATATTCATATCAGCTCTTTTGCAGCGGGAATATTGTATGCGCCACTTATTTTTACGGCGTTTAGCGGTTTTTTATTCCTGTAACCTATACCGTACCGAGCTGTACTATCTGATTGTCTTGTCGATTTGTTTATTTTCAACAACTTTATACACTCTTCGCAATAATAAAAAGTTTTTTCAAAAGAAATAAATATTGCTTTGAAATACATGGTGATTCCATATTAGTTTGGGTGTGTGTATAGTTAGCGCTTCTTTAATAGCATAAGTTCAAACACTTTATTCTTATCTCGGAACTCCTCAATTTAAATGTAATCACCGCCTCCCCAACCGTATTATTAACACCTTGTTAAATTATTAAAACCGCTATATAGTGCTGCCCAATAATTACTATTACAGAATCTATTTTCATCAAAGTCAACTGATTGAACAGGTCTCGTGATTGAAGTTGACAAGTTTTCAGTTCCGTTACAGTTGAGTAATCAGCTTTAATACGTTTTCGATACGTTAGTGTCGCGTTGTTTATAACATGTAAATATATGTTGAGACAATGATATGAAGTGTACAATTAATCACTTTATCTTATTTGTAAATAGTTATTGCTAAGATGGTGGGTGTCTCTGAAAATATATTTATGAGTAGAATATTTTTTTGTAGTTCGGATCATTACTTAGATACCTGTGTGTGTGTACCTATATATTCGTGTGTTGTACGCCTCCCTTTCCTTCCCTCTGGAGTATTTAGTCTATTTTTGCATTTCTGCCAAAATAGGAATGTGGCTGATTGGCTAGATCAGAATAATTGATTAGAGTGAATACACTTAATTCTAAAAAAATCACAGATTGCCATGTTTCCTTTAACTTTGCCTAAGCTTGAACAATTTTTATTAACCTAATTTTAAAAACTTACTTATTTTTTCTTTCATTAAATTATGTCATAAGGTTTAAAATCAAAAAAATATAAAAAGGGGACCTCATACACCGTCATAAAACTATCGATGGGCAGACAAATTAGGTTATAAAGTTAAATCTATTTATTGAGTCGTACATGTGGAACACCGTGAGGTCAAAAATGGTGTGGAAGGTTTGAGAATATTTTTAAAATAAACTTAAGCGGGGCTATGGTTCCTATTCCTGATATGAGAGGTAAACACAAAAACAAAAATATTAAATTATAATTTATCCAGTACAATTAATTATCTTAAGAAAAAAAAACAATAAACTTTCAGAGGAACATATTCATTCAGTAAAAGCTCATATTGAATATATTTCTAAATAACAAAGTCAAAACAGGAGAACCACATTATTACCGAATGTCATCAGTTCAGTGTAGTAAGACAACAGCTGAAACTCAAACCGCAGCTATGTGACATTCTAAGTGATACCAACCAGTTAGACAGAGTCCTTCAGTTTAAAAAAAAATATCATTGTATCATAAACTTTAAATTTTTTTATGACATAACTTGTTCATGCTCTTTAATTATACCTTTTGTAATCTTGTTTGTAATCTTTGCGTGCGAGTGGCCATAGTTGCCGAGCATGTTAATGTAAATAAAAAAAGAATGTGTGTGCTTTGTACGCACGTAAGAAGTTATACTTCTATTATATTATGATTTCAACCAAATCAATATACTTTAAACAGTTTCTCTACTACTTTCCAAAAATTTTTATTAAAACAATACCAAAAATTAAAAAAATAAAAGAATAAAACACAAACAAACACATTGAAAAATGCCACAAATGATTTCTGAAAAATAATTGTTGCCAAAAATTTTAATCAAATAGGTATTTTCTGAAAAAAAAATATATAATAATATACTTACAATCATAAAATCTAAAACAAATAAAAAAATGATATAACTTGCATTGGGCTTGAACCTACTTCCCGTGTATCCAGCCGTACGAGAGTTAAAGCGATTTCAAACTGCACCACCTTCGCGTATACGTCATGTGGGAATATACACAAACTGAACAACTTTTTGACATTTTGTTTATATGAATTTTTATTAGTTTGACTTTTGTCGAATTAAAATAAAACAATATATAGAGTAAGAAAACGATACATTAGATGAAAATTTGTAGAAAGTTTGTTCGTAATCAGATTATGTAAATTAAAGCATTGCCTACTAGGGGTATAGCATAGCAAGTACTAGGTAAGTACATTATTTTTTTACATTTTCCAAATAGGTATGAAGATAATTTTTTATTGGAATACAACTGAAACATTTAGAATTACGTACCTGTGGCTTTTCAAAACTATTTAAAAAGTCACTATAATTATAAATTTGATTTTATTTCTGTCCTCACAACAATAAAAACAAATATATTATACATTTTTGTTTTCCGATAACCTCCATACTGAACAATTATTGAGAGATTATTTCAACACCCAATCAGAGCCCGTATAAAGACTAATACCAAACTCTCGGTGTGCGCATACGCGCAGATCAATATAAATTCACCCTCAATCTCAATCGCGCCTAAAGAAGTATAACTTAAAAAAAATAACAAAAAAAGAACCAAAATATAAAGAAGGAATATTTGAACTGCGATATGACAATTACAGGACTCTATACAGTATACAGGTTATGTGCCCTGGAGTAGAAAACTGCATATTACGCCAGTTAAAAAGGATGCATACAGAAAAATATTTTGTAATGATAATAAAACATAACATAGAAAAGAAATTACCTCTCAGGCCCAGCGAGACTTGTGTTAGGACGATCATTAAAATAAAGACATCAAAAGATGTTAACAACGCAAATCAAGAAACAGAGTTAACTTCTTTATTGAATTTACACATAGACATAGCTCTAACTGACGTAATGCAAAAACAATTTAAAATTAGAAATCTCGTTTGACTTACAACAGTTGCATCTGTCAAGATTAATCACTGGCTACTTAGCGCAGTAAATGAGCGTTTTGGAGTGTAATTTTCAGGGTCAACTCAGAATTGCATGAAAATTTGGATTTATTAGGTTCTACTTAGGGAGCGTTCAAGTATTACGTAACGAGATTTTTGAAGATTTTTGACCCCCCTCCCCCCTACGTAACGCACTGTAATGGGCGTCTAACTATTACGTAACGCAATTTTTTAAGATTTTTGACCCCCCCCCCTCCAACCTGCGTTACTTAATACTTGAACGGTCCCTTATCCTCCACTTCAAAGTTGAACTTGCGCCGTTGGTTGCTTTTACTAGGGGGGTGACATTCACCCCTTCTCGGGGTTGAAAAATGCACGTTTAAAATAAGATCGGAAATGGATAAAATGGCTAAGTCTAAGCAACTTTCGTTATATAGAGATTTTTAAGTCAATACTTATCAAATTATTTGCGATTTAATATGTTTATTTTTCGACAAAAAACCACGTCTGTGAAGTCTATAGACCCAGCAAAAGCAAAGTTGTAGCTCATGAAAAATACGTTCTTATTCGTCAAATTCCAAATCGAATATTTCAACGTGAAATAACCAAAAAATTAAACAATTTTCGGGAACAATATAAAAAAATTTTAAAATGTTTAAAAAAAGCTTAATTTTTATTTTTTTTTTTATAAAAGTTTCTAGCATCAAAACTAAAATGTTACGCTCAAAATAAAGTTGGCCTTTTTATTTTAAATGCTCTTTTTTCAAAATAACTTAAGAAGTAGGTATTAATGATACCTAGGAAAAATCTCAAAGAATAAAACATGTAGGTTTTGCTTTATAAATATGCTAGTTTCATGGAAACATGACTAGTTTCATGTTTCATGTTTAGTTTTGGAATCTTTAAAATCTAACAAAGCCACGTAAATATTTTTACGTTGGTCGCGGTATTTTTGGAGAAGTACGTTTAAGCCAAATAGTGCCTCACATGTAGGCAACGCTTTCCAAAATCCAAACTGGGTTTCATTTAGGTTTCTTTCGCAATGGCTTCTTATTCTTCTAATAATAATGCGAAAAAAAATTTCAATCTGTGACTAACTAACCTTATATTCGTCGCCTCTTTTTTCTCGCTGTTCTTCAGAATTGCTCAAAAAGGGACTTAAGCCATTCCTCAGGTATTTCACAAGTAAAATTCACGGCATTAAAAAGTTTAACTAAGCACTGATGTAGTCTTCTTGTGTCATTTTTTAAAAGTTCAGCTGGAGTGTTATCTGGTGCAGTTGCTTTCTTAGTGGCTGATTTGATTGCATGAACAGATTATAAAATTTCAAGTCCTTCTTAATTTACATTGCTCTGTATATTTGGCCTGTTATCTTAAAACAATTCAGGTATATATTTCCTCTAAGTGCCATGTATTTCTCGTTCATCAATAATAACTTTTCCTGCATTATCTACTAGAGTGTTAGTATTCTTTTTAACATTCAGACTATCCATTTCACGAACATTCTTCATATCATGTTTGTTTTCTAATTCTTCCATTTCTGAACATCTACTTTTTTAGCCGTTCGTATTTTTTGTCTTATGTATCTTTGTTTTATTTGTATTCATCGGCATTGTTTTTGTATGGTCTACTTTGTTCCAAAAGTTCTAGTATTTGTTCTGTCATCTATTGTTGTTTCTTGAATCTGTTGGTTACAGTATGTTCTTCTATAAGTATGCTTTATTATCTTGCTCATATTTTCACGAACTAATCCCAACATTTTCTCAACAATGTCACTTGTTCTCATTTACATCACGCAATTGTTTACATCAATAATTTCGGTTGGACTTTGTTGACATCTGAAATAGTAAAAGCCTTTTGCTGGCGTCTCCCTGTTTGTCCAGTATAAATTCTCGAACAAGTTAATTTGTTAATTCTTTTGTGCAACCTGCTATGTATTAGTTATATATGTATTGCCCATGGGCTGCAATAGTGGCACAACTCAAATACTTGCGTTTTGAACTAGGAATAGGTGTAATTGTTAAAATACATATTCTTTTCAGCATCAATACTGCCACAACTCATAATTCAATACAAGGCAGTAAGGTGGCAGAAGTGTCGCTATTGTATTATGTTACCAAATGGTGGCTGCCTTACTGACACTACTCAGTTTGCGTTCAACACTCGATAGGATCAGGGCACGTTCTTGTCATCAATAGTGGCACATGTTGAGTTGGGTTAGTGTTGCAGGAATATTTGGATTTTTCTTGTTACTTTTCGAGTGTCACTATATCTCAAAACATAATGTTTTGACTTGTGCCACTTTTGCAGCACATGGGCGATATTTTCCATCATTAAAATAATTTAATTAATTATATACAACAAAAATTTATTCTATAATTATTCAAGAATTGTTAATTAAGTTTTTAATAAAGTCGACGTATATCGAAACAAAAAAGAGAGACAAATGTTATTTTAACAGCCTCAATTACATAGCTGTTAGCTAACAACGAGAATGATACACATTTAGTTCAGCAACCACACCTTAAATGTGGACAGGTTTCGTTGAACCCAGCACAATGCTAATTCTGTTGATAATGCTTGGAATGAATCGAATGAAAAGTAACGACCTTTGAAAATATGCACTAGAAACCTTAATTAATATCTAATAATGTCGGTGTAAAAAAATGCAGTAAGTGGCAAAACAAAATGCCTTGGAGAATAACAATGAAAAATATTTATGAGATAAAGTAATAAAGAAAATTAGTGGATTTTCTGGTAGTCTATTTATTTAAATAATTTATTATTTAACTCTTATTTACTACGAAAAAGCATTATAATGTTTTAAAAGCGTGAAAGAACTAGGCGTTGTATTGCACTGACGACGATCTAATTGAATACTTATGTACAAAAATATAACAATATACTAAATAAATAAGATTTAAACATTAAAAATCGAATCTAACACAGTGATGCTTCTTCAACACAATTGCTTAATATTTTGCTCTAAAATTCATCTTTGAAACTTAAAGGTCAAACAAAAAACCATTGCGCCAAACTAACTCATATTGTCCCTACTCCTTGGGTATAATTGCTCTGCCCATGATGACGTAATATATTAATGTCCTATTTAGTAAAATATAAAATAATTTATTTTAAAATTATTTAGTTACCCTAACGAACTTTTATCTGCTTAGTATAGAACATTTTTTACTATCCTTCAAGATCTATACAACTAATTCGTTAAAAATAATGTTTGTGTACTTTGTACGCACGTAAGTCTATTATTCAATATCAACGAAATAAATATACTTTAAACAGTTTATTAATATTTTATTTAAGTATTAAGAGTGAAGCCGCAAATATTTTACGGCTATACCTACTTTTTCTGTATTTACACGGCAAATTACGTGTAGTAAAATTCTCACTGGTATGGATATGTAAACATTACTTGACAATGTCATCATTAACTTTAATGAGATGGCTTTTGAATGTTCTTGGGTAACTGTTACTTGTATAATAATTGCTTAAATTCTTAAATTATTAGTTATATGACACTTTTTTCACTAACTATGTATTCAATGATTATAATAATTTATAAACTGTACAACAAAAACTAATACTCAATCGAGAAAAGAGGAAAAGTAATTTTTTAATAATATATTGTTACTATGGACAGCTTACAATTTTGAACAGATTTTAACAACAAAATACTTGGATCACAGAATATATCCTGGTGTATTCTCTGCTTGGATCTTCCATAAATAATAAACAATAAATAACTTTCTATTAAGTTCACGTTTTAAATCAAGTATTTATCAAATACACTATCAATATTATTTAATCAGCAACTTAAAATATTCCCGATGCCCTGTCAAATATTTAAAATTATCACTGTCTTGTCACCATATTCTATTCGACTCAGTGCGTTGTATGAAAAAGATAGCGAATGTTCGAGTTGGAAAATATCACCACGGACATGGTGTTCATTTTTTCGAATCCTGAAAAAAATAATGAATATTTTTAAAAAATTTAAAAGCAGAATGAAAGATTACGTAAATACCGAGGGCCGAAAGTCTCTAAGAATAGATTAAAATTTTCTTTTGAATGAGATATTTTAAATTAAAGATCACACTACATTTTCTCTTAGTTTTTCGCCCCTGTAGCGCATTAAAATAAACATTATATAAGTTATCGGGAACTTTCGGCTCTCAATAAGAACCTAATCTTTCATTCTGCGTTTAAATTTTTCAAAAATACCTATTAGTTTTCTCAGGATTCCAAAAAAATGAATCCCATTTAAATAGCATTGGAGTCGAAACTGTACCGATCCCCTTAAACTACTTTTAATACTTAGTATTTTTCAAAAGCTTTTATGAAAAAAATACCAAAAATTGAAAGTAAGGCAAGGCAACAACAAGAGGGGTTACTATGGGATCACGCATCCAAGACATAACACTGCTTGACTACGGTTATGGGGCGACAACCGTGTAAGTAAGTGCTATGGCCGTAAAATTTATACCCAAATGAATTATTTTAACAGATTGTACAAATAATATTAACATTGCTTTCTAATCTTCTTTTCATCATATTATATTATTTATTATCGTATTCCCGACGAAGACAAATCCAAAGACACAAAACTTGTTATAATCAAAATTTGCTACAAACACCAATATATTTTTTACACTTTATTTTCACTAATACATTGAAAGATAGAGCTGAAAGATAGAAAGAAAAAGAGCTGATATTAAATAATAATTATATCAACCCTTTTTCTTTTAATGCCTCCCATAATTTACATTACAGAACTATAGATTGGTATTTTCTTATTATATTCGTTAGTTCCCCGGAAACATGTCAACCAACCATTCCTTAGTCGCAATTCTTTTAGATTCTACAGATGTTACTCCATTAAATTACCATGTTTTTTAAATTTTTCTAAATATATCCAGATAATTTCAGTAATATTCATTCATCACAACTCTACTTATAGTCTAGGCGCCAAATAGAGGTCACCGTGTCATTTTCAATTCTGATGGACAAACTCAACGGTTTCTTATGGATTTTGGGCTGCTGATTACGAATTTCGAGGGGGGATTTCGATCCGAGTGGTCAAAAAATTGTTATAAACAATTTAATCGTTTATAAAAGAGATAAAAAAAATGTTTCAAATAAAATTTGTTCCCTAATTAAAAGCGAGGAAACAACCGTTTACTAAACTTAAATCCGACAATTAGAACTCAAGATATTGTAAAATTAGTGCACAATGCAAATTGCAAATTGCAAAATAAGTATTTTTCGAAGCTTTACCGATCCTAACTCGGCTTCTACGCATGCAAATGAGCCTTATAAGGTGTTCTTTTAAAGCTTAATTAAGAGGCTTCCAAACAAAGTTTGTTAAATTATTTGATCTTCATTTGTTTTAAAGTTATACCCGTTTGAAGTTATAATTTTCTTTAAAAAATTGTACATTAATTTGTTTATAAAGGTTTCAAGCAAACTTGAGCTATAAACATTTATACTTTAATTAGCAATAATCGTAAAACAACTCAAAAGGAACAATTCGAGCTTACGAAAATGTTCGTAAGTTTATTTTTGGCTAAGATGTCGACATTTTAATGGCGCGCTATGAGGCGCAAGATTGGCTCACAGTCAAGTAAGTATGTATTCTTCGACGCTTTATCGATCGTAACTCGGCTTCTAAGCATGAAAATGAGCCAATATGTGATATCCACATAAAAATGGATCGAGTTCTTTTTCAGTATTATCATTGCATATAAAACGAGCATTTATGATGTGGCGGCATACACACATTTGACGGGACTTGATGATGCTGCAAAAGAACTAGATCCACTTTATATGGATATCATGTAGATAATTAGACTCTGAAGCCTCAAAAAGTTTTAGTTTTACTGCCTACAAGAACAGACTTGTACCAGCATGTAACTGTTAAAATTTCGCTAAGAACTTATGCAGATGTAAAAAAGCTGATATTCCCTGTATATCTCTATGCAGATTTGCAGATGCATGAAAAAAATGGTTGTAAAAATAGTATTAATAAATAATATCAACTTACTTTTTAGTTATATCTACTTCTGAAATATTAGTTTTTAATGTTTTTTTCTCATTTAGCGTAAGAAATAGAAGACAATGTAAATAGAATGAAAGGTGATACGAGGTACAATATGATGATTTAATTATAAGAATTATAAGATAAAATTTTATTAGGATCTTCAAAAATGAAAAATGAAGATAACGTATGTATACATAGAAATTATAATTTGCCTCGAGAAGTTAGCGCGTGAACCTTTACGCGGTGAGCCGATCTTGCACCTCATAGCGCGCGCCATTAAAATATCGACATCTTGGCCAAAAATAAACTTATGAACATTTTCTAACCTCAAATTGTTCCTTTTGAGTTTTTCTCATAGAGGTATATATTAACATAGAGGGAGCCTATCTTCCGCGCTCCCTGACGACAAGATCTCATGGACTGGTTTGCTGCATCTCTTTCTAACACATTGTATTGAAAATCTACGATGACATTCAGTGCGAAGATAGGCACGGAAGAGGAGGACAACTGTAGCAGCTTTACTATGCGTAAGAGTGAGACAGCACTAATCCAAATAAAAAAGATGGTGTCGTCACTTCGCTCTGAATGACACTCTCTCTATGCTAATATATAACTCTATGGTTTTTCTATCATTATTGTTCATTAAAGTATAAATGTTTATAGCTCAAATTTGCTTGAAACCCTTATAAACAAGTAAATGTACAATATTTTTAAGAAAATTGTAACTTCAAACGGGTATAACTTTAAAACAAATGAAGATCAAGTAATTTAACACACTTTGTTTGGAAGCCTGTTAATTAAGCTTTAAAATGACACCTTCCAAGACTTATTTGCATGCGTAGAAGCCGAGTTACGATCGATAAAGCTTCGAAAATACTCATTTTGCAATTTGCAATTTGCATTGTGCACTAATTTTACAATATCTTGAGTTCTAATTATTAGATTTAAGTTTAGTAAACGGTTTTTTCTTCGTTTTTTATTAAGGAACAAATTTTATTCGAAACATTTTATTTTACCTCTTTTAGTTTATGAGCCAGAGCCTTATAAACAATTTATAAACAATTAAATTGTTTATAACAATTTTTTGACCACTCGGATCGAAATCCCCCCTCTAAATTCGTAATCAGCAGCCCAAAATACATAAGAAACCGTTGAGTTTGTCCATCAGAATTGAATATGACACGGTGACCCCTCTGGCGTCTAGACTATTAACTAAATATAATTATTTTCAGTCGGTTACATTTGAAAAACAGTCTATGACGTCACAGCATATGAGTAGATTTTTGCCTTTGATTTCGGTCCACTAATGAATATATTACAGCTCATTAACCTTTATTTACAACTTATAATTCACAACAAACATTTTTAATAGTTGCATATTTCCAATCTAACAATTAAAGTTAAATATAAATTCACTTTGTCAAAAAAAATTTTCGGGTGACATTTGAAAAATCCACCTATCTTCCTTAACATCTTGTCATAAATTTTCAGGCACCAATCTCTCTAATCAGTTGGTTGTTAACCTCTCACCTGATCACAACAACCTTGTGCAATTTCCCAGCAAGGATGACATAGATCCACATGTGATATTTATATAATCTTAAGACATCGACTTAGTGTCGATTATTATCCAGCTTATAATGTAGCAATAATGTTATTTAGAGGTTTTTACACCTATTGAAGTGGCTAGTTTCAATTACTTGTACACTGGACGTAAGTAACCACATTTTCTTTTTTAAAAATCAAAATTTCACCCTTTTGCATTTCAATCTAAGTGGTTCACTTATTTCCAGGTTTACACTGATGATGGTCAGTTTGACAGAAAACGTTTTGTACTTCCACTCCCTTGTGGATAAATTTTAAGAATTTTAATAAATTAATATACCTACATACAACAGAAGTGTTTACTTCATTCTACGTTGTTTTAACGAAGGTATACAGCCAACTACAGGGTTTACCCTTTTAAAGTATTAAAAGATTGAAAGATAACTTGAAAGATTTAGCAACTAACTTCATACTGTCCGTGTACGCGTAGTTCATACTGTGGTTTTATAAAAATTCACTCTCAACATTTTTGCCAATCGCGCCTAAAGGAGTAGGTTCGGCAAAATAGGCGTTTGTTTGATCCTGATTGAAACATCCTCTTGCTCTCACAAAATAAGTCTCTCTCACATTGAAATAAAAACATAAACATCCAAGAGGGAAATAGAAATGTCGAACCAAACACAAACAATGATCAAACTGAATAGTCAATTGTTTCCTTGCCATAATCAGAAAACTCACTACTAGAATGACAACGATAGTCAATTCCTTTCATAAATTTAAATTTGCAAACAAAACAGTGTAGACAATGAAAAATTTACATACAAAAATAAAAGAAAATACATTTAAGGAGCAAATGCCACATGTAGTCTAGAGTATCTTTTGGCATTTCTTGTAAAGACTGTAGTAAGACATATACTGGCCAACCAAAAAGGTACATAAAATGATGCATTACTTCCCACAAGAGTGATTGCAGACTGCATTATGACCGTTGCTAGACATAGCCTTCATAGCACAAACAAAGATCAACCTAAACAAAAAAAAACATGTATAAATCATCTAAGTCAAATCTGCTCCTTTCTCTTCACACAATGTGAGATATAATGAAATAAACAACATATGCAATTCTAGAACTCTTTAGACTGCTTCCTAGAATAAACTAATACTAACGTATCACATAATTTACAACAGGCCTTTGGAAAACACAGCACTAATTACAAAACTTTTCAAACAAAATATTAAAATAAGGAAATTAAATCTCATTAATTAATCAAAATTGAGCCCTCAACTAATTGTTTTTAAGTTTATTGAACACACTTAAGTACCTATTTAAATTGTTGCTTTTTGTATACCAAAAATAATAACTCCAAAATTCGATTCAATAAGTGAGCAACAAATCAAGTTTACAACAAGGCCACGACGTCTTTATTCGTGGCTAAGATTAAAAAAAGAAGAAGATTTTTAGAGACTGGAGATTCCAAAAGACAAGAAAATATAACACGAGGTTTTAGACATCTGTTTTTGTAGCAGATTTTGTATACTTAATATAATGTTTTTTTATATTTTTAAAATTTTTACCGGCTTTCGTTGTGGTTTTATTCTCACATTGTAAGTACAAACATTTAAATATGTCCCAAATCAGCAGTGCCGTATTTATAATAGTTTGTATTTAAACAAAAAAAATGTAACTACTACAATAGAAGAACCTCGCTACGAGTACTCATGGTTGAGAAACGCTAACTTAAAGTTCACTTTTGTCAAAATATCACGTAAACTATTTACAGCAATTTAATCCAATTATGATAAACCATGGTACAAATAACATAGGTACATAAATGTAACAAGGAAACTATTATATGTCGTTTTTAATTATTTTTACATGTTCACGAATTCTAGATCAAATTCAACATCCTTTTCCTACGCTCCTGGCTATTAGAATTCGAACTGTTCATCCATAACGGCGGTACTGTCAGCTGAAAACAATCGAGAAAAGACAAAAGAAGTTAAAGCAAGTCTATTAGAATGTGTATATGGTAGAGGTTTATGGTTTACCTACTCCAATTAAAGATTGATTAACGATTATGTACGTCCAACAATTCCGACTTTCACCCATATGCCGTCAGTCGGTTTGTTTGTTATTTGTTGGTTGCGCTTCAGGATATTTGCATCCACCGAATGACACGTTATGTCATCTCTTTTTGGAATTCATTCGAAGTTTATTGTGGCCTTTTTAGAATCGGTTCGGTACCAAGTACAGCACGTATCAATGAACATTCATGTAGGTACGTCGCAGAATTCTGAAAACCACGTAATGGTAACATTACGTATGCAAAAAAGTAAACTATTCACTAACTTTTTTAGTTCTGTAAGAATTTGACAAATTTGCAAATATGCCTTTTAGAAGGTATATTAAAGTTTTTGTCAGACTTTCAGTGAATTAAAAAATTCCAGAATTATGCAACGATTCCAGCTACATAAGTGTTGATATAAATATTACTTGGCGCAAAAATATATTTTCGTTTTGATAAAAAATAAAATTAAAAATAAAAATGTATACCATTTTTATTCAGTTGTAATGCGAAGCTAAAACTGTCTTACTTTTTACTTAGGTTAGAGAGTGCAACCAACACCAACACCAACACCAACAGAGTCTTATCAACGATTTCACCTCTTGTTAGAGGCTCTTCAGAATATGCATAGGGGTGTATTCTGTAACATTTCCGTTAAATTTAAGAGGCCTCTAAAATTTAACTTTTAACGGTCCTCTAAAACTTTTAGGTTAGTTTGACATTCTGTAAACACATATTATAGAGGACCATTATATATAAATATAATATATAAAATATATTTTCGTTTTGATAAAAAATAAAATTAAAAATAAAAATGTATACCATTTTTATTCAGTTGCAATGCGAAGCTAAAACTGTCTTAATTTTTACTTAGGTTAGAGAGTGCAACCAACACCAACAACAACACCAACAGAGTCTTATCAACGATTTCACCTCTTGTTAGAGGCTCTTCAGAATATGCATAGGGGTGTATTCTGTAACATTTCCGTTAAATTTAAGAGGCCTCTATAATTTAACTTTTAACGGTCCTCTAAAACTTTTAGGTTAGTTTGACATTCTGTAAACACATATTATAGAGGACCGCTAAAATAATATTTTTTTAGAGGAATCCTCGAAAAGGTTTTGGAACAAATACGGCAACGTCGCAGGTTGATCGTTTTTGAGCTACTTTTAACCTAGAAATTGACCGAAAACTGACTGTCAGAGGCCAAAAACCTTAAGAAGAAGAAGAAATTGACAGTTTCCTAGAAAATAATATTTATTGGATTTTGGATTTAATTATTTTTTAGTAAAACTCATATTTTCCAATAAAACATTTTTATTTATAAAGTTATACCTACATTAAAATATTGCTGAAAAATTGCATATCTTATTTCTTCTCCCCTGCGACACTAATTTTGGTCAAATGGTCTATTTTCAATAACAGTAAGGTCATCTTATTAATCTGTATCTGGTTATAAACCTTCTGAAACTTCACCTTTATAAACATTTGGTACGTATTGTAATGTTCCACAATAACTTTAAATAATTTTACCCGCATTAATAGGATTTAATTGCTTTGACAAACATTTTTGACTTCCACCAATTTTTCAATCATATTTCTAGGCAGGTAGGTACCTACTTCCTTTGAAATGGTAATTGTAGTTACTACTTTCAGGTCAATTACTTTTTATTTTTGTTGTAATCTAAAATCAGCTCTACAAAAAGAAACAAAAATTTGAATTTTGTTGCTTACAGGTGTACTGTGTCGATTGTAAAGTAAAATGAGACTTACCTCTCATTATTATTTATTAAGTAGGTACTTATTCACCAAATACATTATAGAAAGCCATTTGCCATTTTTAAATATTTATCTCCAGTATAATACAAGAATAAACTACTATTCATACAAACATAACCCAACAAAAATAATTAAACCACATTTAACGGACTGCTAAAAATTTAGCGGGTACGTTTTGACATCCTCTATAATATTTTTATTTAGAGGGAGTTTTAACGGTTTAGGTTATGATTTTAACGGATGTATGATTTACAGAATACCAAAATATTTTTAGCGGGCGCTAAAATTTTAGAGGCCTCTAAAATTTAACGGAAGTGTTACAGAATACACCCCATAGGCTGCTATCTCTACTCCAGGTAAAAAATTTTGACATTTATTAGTCCCCCATTGCAACTGACGTGAAGGTAATAGGTGCGTAGTGGCATATGCTAAATTAGTCCATTCTTTCACGGTCTTTCCTCTAAATTTTAAAGAACCGCTTGGATTGACATGAAATTTGGCATACGTATAGCTTACATGTCAAAGAAAAAAAGTGATATTGTGCCGATGTGTGCTTTTGCCCTGGAGGTGACTTTCACCCCCTCTGGGGGGTGAAAAAATATATGTCCAAACTAAGTCCGGAAATGGGTAAACTGACTAATTTTAAGTAACTTTTGTTCTATAAAGCTTTTTCGCCAAGTCAACACTTTTCGAGTTATTTGCAAGTGAATATGTTCATTTTTCAACAAAATAACCACATTTTTAGACGGTTTTTCGCAGATAACTCAAAAAGTAAGTATTTTGTCGAAAAAAATGTTCTTAGCAAAAATATAGCCTATAAAAAAGAAAAAAATGGTGTACGCGTTAAGTCTCTGGATCTCGTGGAACTAGAGTTATAGCCAATGAAAAATAGATTCATATTCACCAAATTTCAAATATAATATTTCGACGTATAATATCCAAAAAATTAAGCACTTTTTGGGGAAAACCTATTATAACTTTTTTAAAGTGTTTAAAAAGAGCTTTATTTTTGTTTTCACAAAAAGTTTCTAGCGTTAAATTTAGGCAAGTTACTCTCAAAATAAACTTGGTCCCTTTTGTTTTTGCAAAAAAAATCGGGAAGACCACCCTCTAATTAGCAACTTAAATTAAATTAATCGTAACCGATCCACAAATTATTTTACTTATGTTGTGTTTATATGATCTGTAAGTTTCATCGATTCAAAGTGCTTATTTTTGAAAAACTTTGGTTTCAAAATAAAATTTTTAAAAACTTAAATTTTGAAAAATATGCTTTTTTTCAAAATAACTTAAAAATTGTTAGAGATAACAAAAATCTCGAAAAACAAAAAAAGTCATATTTGCTTTTCTGAATATTATGTATTTTTTATTTTTCTGTTAGACAAAAATTGATTAAGATTTGGTGTTTCTAAATTTGCATACATTCGTGATCAGTAACTCGTTCAACCCTTTTTAACTATAACCCTTTCAATAATAAGGACTTGGAACCGATGAAACTTACAGATCATATAAACAATATATATACGAATCAAGAAACTTGTGAAGTCGTAACGAATAAGTTCATTTAAGATACTAATTGGGGGTGATTTTCCCGATTTTTTTACCAAAACCAAAAGGGATTAACTTTATTTTGAGCGTAACTTATTTAATTTTGATGCTAGAAACTTTTTTTCTAAAACAAAAGTAAAGCTTTTTTTAAACACTTTAAATAAGTTGTAATGAGTTTTCCCCGAAATCTGCTTCATTTTTGGTTATTTCACGTTAAAATATTCCATTTGGAATTTGACGAATATGAACCAATTTTTCATTAGCTATAACTCTGCTTCTACTAGGTGTAGAGACGTGACATATACACCATTTTTTTAAATTTTTTACAGGCTATATTCTTGCTAAGAATGTTTTTTCGACAAAATACTTACTATTTGAGTTATTTGCGAGAAACCGTCTAAATGCGTGGTTATTTTGTTGAAAAAATGAACATATTCACTGCCAAATAACTCGAAAAGTATTGACTTAGTGAAAAAACTCTATAGAACAAAAGTTACTTAAAATTAGCCAATGTATCCATTTCCTGACTTTCTTTGGACGAATATTTTTTCACCCCCAAGAGGGGGTGAAAACCACCCCCAGGGCAAAAGCACATATCGGCACAATATCACTTTTTTTCTTTGACTTGTTAGCTATGTGTATGCCAAATTTCATGTCAATCCAAGCGGTTCTTTAAAATTTAGAGGTTTTGCGATATTTTACCGTTAAAGAACGGACTAAATGAAAATCTAAGTTTTTCAACCTAATAAAAATATTTGTAAAATAAAATACTTTTAAAAGATTTATAATTGAAAAACTTATTGGACCATTTTCCTGGTGACAGCCTCCATGGCTTCTAAAAATTGCAAGCCAGATGGATGCTGCAGTAAAGACGAGAGGGAATTCTAAAAAGTTGCAATTCACAACCCTGTCTACAGCTTGGTAAAAATGCAACGGAAAATGGACCTCCTTACTCTATAGGAGTAATACTAATATAAAATAAAAATGTATACCATTTTTATTCAGTTGCAATGCGAAGCCAAAACTTTCTTAATTTCTACTTAGGTTAGAGAGCGCAACCAACACTCTTATCGACGATTTCACTTCTTGTTAGAGGCTCTTCAGAGAATACATAGGCTGCGATCTCTACTCCAGGTAAAAATTTTCGACATTTATTATTTATTTATTAGTTCGAAGAAAGGGAATTGGTAGAAAGAAATATTCATGGCTCCGAAACCTTCGGTAACGGACTGACTTATCAGCGGATGCATTGTAGTACATTATTTGACGGTTTTTGCTGTAAATTTTAAAGAACCGTTTGGATTGACATAAAATTTGGCATACGCATAGCCAACATGTGAAAGAAAAAAGTGATGTTGTGCCGATGTGTGCTTTTACCCTGGGGGTGAGTTTCACCCCTTCTCGGAGGTGAAAAACATACGTTCAAAATAAGTCCGAAATTCGATAAAATGCCTAATTCTAAGCAACTTTTATTCTATACAGTTTTTTTACCAACTTAATAATTTTCGAGTTATTTGCGAGTGAATATGTTCATTTTTCAACAAAACAAACACGTTTTTAGACATTTTTTCTCAAATAATTCAAAAAGTAAGTTTTTTATCGAAAAAACTGTTGTAAGCAAAAGTATAGCTTGTAAAAAAGTGAAAAAAAAAATGGTGTACACATGAAGTCTCTAGACCTAGTAGAAGCAGAGTTATAGCAAAAAAATAGGTTCATATTCGCCAAACTTCAAATAAATATATTTCAACGTGAAATAACCAAAAAATGAAGCACTTTTTGGAAAAAACTCATTACAACTTTTTTAAAGAGTTTAAAAAGCTTTATGTCCATTTTTATAAAAAAATACTCTGGCACCAAATGTGAGCAAGTTACGCTCAAAATACAGTTGGTTCGTTCTGATTTGGAATAAAGAAATCGGGAAAATCACCCCCTAATTAACAACTTAAATATAATTAATCGTTACCGCTTTACATGTTGCTTTATTTATGTTGTGTAATATATGGTCTGTACGTTTCATCGATTCAACGTGCTTATTTTTGAAAAAAAATGGTTTTAAAATAAAAATTTTAAAATTTTTAATTTTGAAAAAAATGCCCTTTTTCAAAATAACTTAAAAATTATTAGTAATACCAAAAATCTCAAAAAGTAATAAAATGTACGTTTTGCTTTTCTGAATATTTTGGACTTTTTGTTTTCCTGTTAGACAAAAATCGGTTATGCTATGGCTGTTCACAGTTTGCATACACTCGGGATTAGTGACTCGTTCAAGCCATTTTAACTACAGCCTTTTCAAGAATAAGCGCTTTGAACCTCTGAAACTTACAGATCGTATAAAGAATAAATAAGTAAAGTAACTTATAAAGCGGTAACGATTAATTTTATTTGATATGCTAATTCGGGGGTGCTTTTCGCGATCCTTTTTACCAAAAAATAAAAGGTACCAATAATATTTTGAGCATTACTTACTTACTTTTAAGGTTAGAAGTTTTTTTAAAAAACAAAAATAAACTTTTTTTAAACACTTTAAAAAGGTTAGAATGAATGTTCTTCACAAAGTTTTCCGTTTTTTGGTTATTCCTCAATGAAATATTAGATTTGGAATTTGACGAATAAGAACCTACTTTTCATTAGCTACAACTTTGCTTGTACTGGGTCTACAAACTTAATATATGTACCATTTTTTTTCATTTTTTTATAAGCTATGTTTTTATTGAGAATATTTTTTTCGGCAAAATACTTACTTTTTGAGTTATTCGCGAAAAACCGTCTAAAAACGTGGTTATTTTGTTTAAAAATGAACAAATTCACTCGCAAATAACTCGAAAAGTATTGACTTGGTGAAAAAACTCTGTGAAACAAAAGTTGCTTAGAATTAGTCAGTTTATCAAATTCCGAACTTATTTTGGACATATACTTTTTCACCTCCGAGAAGGGGTGAAACTCACCTCCAGGGCAAAAACACACATCGGCACAATATCACTTTTTTCTATGACTCATTAGCTATGTGTATGCCAAATTTCATGTCAATCCAAGCGGTTCTTTAAAATTTAGAGGTTTTGCAATATTTTACCGTTAAAGAACGGACTATTATTACATGAGAATGCGAGATCGAGAGCAGTATCGGCAAATTGTCATGAAAGCTAACCACGCCTAAAATTTGGGCACCGTACTCAAAGAAAGAGAACGTTTCAGTGCTCCAAGCAAAATTTTCAATTACAATTTATACAATTTTTATGACGCCCCTACCTTCCTTTTTTATATAATAAGGGGTCTGAAAACTCACTTTCTTTGAAATTGAAATCAAGTTTTTCCAGAAAATTTGTGTATCGATATTGTTTCCTTTTAGCTCAATACAAAGATTCCAAAGATTTTCAACTTTTTTATACCATCCGAATACTACGAGTATCGAAGTTGAGCAAAGTAGTCGTTTACTTCGTTAATTTTCTCTTCGTTTGACATGCTTTTTTCATTTACGTGACACCTTTTTACGTTTGGGTACACAATAATAGTCGGAAGTGACCAAATCAGGAACCTCACACTTCCAATTGATTTATATTTACGTCATCGTTAACCAGAACTTGAATTTGAAATATAGCCTCGCTATATACAACTATTAGATATTCTGTTTTTATACGGCAAATGTTATGCCATTGCAATAATATGATAACTGATGTGATGCAGGAGATCACTGATGAACTGAGAATTTAATAAGAAGATATCCTAAAACTGCTAATAAGGAAATTGTTAACTTTCGTTGAGGCCACATAACTTATTGGAGTTTAATGGAGGAACACAAGGTATGGTACAAAAGCTTACGACCAAATTCAAGAGATGAACGAGTCTCGTGTGAACTAAGAAGAAGAAGAAGAGATAACCTGCTTATCATGAATTCTAAATTCTAAGTCCAGAGCTAATACAGTTAATGGTAATTTTGCACATCTGCAAACAGAGCAAAACTGAATGAAGATATCGTATTAAACATTTAAGTGCTGCTTCTACATGGTGACTAAATGGAAGAAGAGACATGCGGTAACCCTGTCTATATCTGTTTGTGACAATCATAGATTTTAAGAAACTTCTTTTATTTACACGCTGTTGTCTTTATACAGTGTGTAAAAGCTAAATGAAATAAATTCATTATTTCGTGAATGAGTGATATTGGAAATAAATTCCAAAACAAAATTTATTTTTAAATTATGATTTTTTGGCAGATATATCATATAATTGATGTCATATATATATGGGCGTGATGGCGTAATCGATGTTTTTTTTTAAATGAGAATAGGGGTCGTGTGCTAGCTCATTTGAAAGGTTACTCAATTTCAGGTCCAGAAGATATTTTTTTAATTAAATTAATTAACTCTAAAAAAAACGTAATTTATTTAGAAGTTAAAGTTTTCAACCTAATAAAATATAAAATAATATTAAAGTAAAAACTTTATTGGGACACTTTCTGGTTAGACCTCCGTGGCTTCTAAAAATTCAAGTCAATCGGATGCTCTAATTCTATAATTTATGTGCCATTCTATCAGTGCCGGCGCTAGGGTATAAGGCGCCCGCCTGCAAAACTAGCACAGGCGCCCTTCGTTTTTTTTTAATTTAATTAGATTTAGGTATTTTATTTTTTGGCAATGGTACAAAATTTAAATGAGATGTAAATAGGTAAAAAATATATTCTCCTTGTTTCGATGTTTACAAAATTATCAATAAGATTAATATCTAATTTATTACCAAACACCATTTACTACAGTGAATGAACGTAAAAATCAATAATTTTACATCCGATTTCGGTGAACCTTCATGAAATTTCATGAAAATTGGTGAGTAGTTAGAGGATACCTAAAGAAACAAAAGTGACATGGTGCCCAACTTGCGATTTTACGCTGGGGATGAATGCCACCCCTTCTCTGAGATTAAAATTGTTTTATTAAAAATAACGCCTGAAATCGATAATAGAATTATGGAAGTTGGACAAATGCCAGACGAATGGAGAAGCAGTATACTGGTACCTGTTTACAAAAACAAGGGAGATATACAACAATGTACAAACTACAGGGCTATAAAACTGCTTAGCCACACCATGAAAATATGGGAAAGAGTAATTGATAGACGGATACGTGAAGAGACCGAAATATCCGAGAATCAATTTGGCTTTATGCAGGGTAGATCAACAACAGATGCAATTTTCACTATAAGGCAGTTGATGGAAAAATACAGGAGTAAAGAAACAAACGCTCATATGGTATTCATTGATCTTGAGAAAGCATATGATAGAGTTCCTCGAGAGATTCTGTGGTGGGCACTCAATAAGAAAGGAGTCCCTGGTGAATATGTAAAGATTGTGAGGGATATGTATGAGGGAGTAACGACTAGTGTTAGGACAGGTGTGGGAGAGACTGATAAATTTCATGTGAAAGTAGGATTGCATCAAGGTTCTGTGCTTAGTCCGTATTTATTCTCATTAGTTTTGGACCAGATAACAGCGAAAATACAGGGTAACATTCCATGGTGCTTAATGTATGCTGATGATGTCGTGTTAGTAGGAAATAGTGAAAGAGACTTAGAACAAAAACTGGAACAGTGGAGACAAGCTCTGGAGGAAAAAGGTTTAAAACTTAGTAGGACAAAAACAGAGTATTTGGAATGTTCATTTAAAGATGGAGCTACTACAAATAAAATGGTATCTTTGGATGGTGAAATGATTGTAAAAAGCAATAGTTTTAAGTACCTAGGATCGGTATTACAGAGTAATGGAGAAATAGATGGAGATGCATGCAGTAGAATTAGGGCTGGATGGATGAAGTGGAAAGAAGCGAGTGGTGTGTTGTGTGACAGAAAAATTCCAATGAAGCTGAAGGGAAAATTCTATAAAACAGCCATAAGACCAGCTATGATGTACGGAACTGAATGTTGGGCAGTGAAAAAGAAAGAGGAACAGCGAATGCATGTGGCGGAAATGAGAATGCTTAGATGGATGAGTGGAGTGACAAAGAAGGATAAAATTAGAAATGAGTATATTAGGGGAAGTCTAGGTGTGGCACCAATTGATGCCAAAATGAGAGAGCATAGGTTAAGATGGTTTGGTCATGTTCAACGTCGAGACGTTAACCACCCAATACGAAGAATAGCTGAAGTGCAGATTCCTGGAAGGAGTAGGAGAGGAAGACCAAAGAAGACCTGGGGGGAGACGATAAGGCAGGACATGTTGGTAAAGGGGATTAACATTGATATGGCCCAAGATAGAATTGTGTGGAGAAATGCAATTAGGGAAGCCGACCCCGCATAGGGATAAGGCAAAGAGAATGATGATGATGAACGCCTGAAATCGATATAGAGACAAATTCTAATTAAAATTTGGCTATATAGCTATTAAAATAAATCAATACTATTAAAGCGGTTTTTCATAAATAACTCATTAAAGCTAATAAAAGAAATTAATTTCTTACTTGAAAATCCTTTTACTATTGAAGGTATCAACTTCTTCTGAAGCTCATTTCATAGGCATTTCTGAGTACTTTGATAAGTGTTTATTAAGTATATTTTATAAAATTTATCGTTTTGCTTTATTTAAACTTGAACACTTAAATTTTCAGGTAAGGAATTTTTTCGATTTTTTATTACCCTCAATTTGATGGAACGGGTAATGATACTTACTTTGTAAAAACTTTTGAGTTAATTATGAAAAATCGCTTTAAAACATGCAACTTTTTCACGAAAAATTAAAATCTTAAATAACTCAAAAAATATTGATTTATTTTAATAAATTTATATGAAAAATTTTACTTAAAATTTATCCCTATATCGATTTATGTAGCTATTGCTAATAAAATAATTTTTATCCCCGAGAAGGGGTGGCATCCACCCCCAGGGTAAAAGTGTAAGTTGGTACCAATTCACTTTTGTTTCTTGAGGTAACCTCTAACTACCCATCAATTTCAATGAAAATCGATCGAGGTTCAACGAAATCGGAGGTGAAAACCTTCAGTGACTCAACTAATTTTGTATTGAAATTAATGCTAAACTATCAAGTCTAAACCAGATTTTCTTTTCCATTTCTTCTTTTTCGGCTCTTCTTTTTCGATTTTGCACCCCGGATAACTTTTTTGAATCCATTTTTATTTAACTACACACTACTTAAATTAGATAGGCCACAGAGGACAGAAACAGCTTCAGAAATTCAAAAACCATGTTTATTTTACCACAAATCCTTAATGTACTCTCCTATAACTGCTGACACAAAGATTATAAACAACTTGAAAGAAATTTGAAGAAAATAAACAAAACATTTCCAATACCTAAGAGCAAAAATGTTTGGTTTTTAGAAACATAATATCTTGACCACTACATTTTATTACGACACCGTAGGAATACAATTCTATGCGTTGTATACGTTTATATATATTTACGTGTGTGAGGTGCAAAAATAACAAACAAGGTTAGCGATATCTAAACCATATTTAAAAAATTAATTTTTCTATTTTAGTATATTATATGATACCAGCAGAAAAACAGCTCATTTTGGCGCCCCCCAAACAGTGGCGCCCGCCTGCAGTGCATCCCTTGCAGGCCCGTTATCGCCGGCCCTGCATTCTATAATTTGCATTATACGTCCCATCTGTTCAGCGCGGGAAAATGCCAACTAAAATGGAAATGAGATCCTACATACTCAGACAGGAGTAATACTAATAGAAATAAAAATGAATAACCATTTTCATCTCATTGCAATATGAAGCCAAAGCCGTCTTATATTTAGTTAGTTTAGAGAGAGCAACAAGCACCCTTACCGATCGGTTTCAAAACTCTGAGTCAAAAATGCATTCTCTGAGTAAAAAATTTACGAGTTTTGAAACCATTCAGTAAGAGTGCTTGTTGCGCTCTCTAAACGAACTAAATATAAGACGGCTTTGGCTTTGTATTGCAATGAGATGAAAATTGTTATTCATTTTTATAGTAATTTATTTAATTCAACGGTTACGATGTAAAGTGAGAGTGAGACAACAATTAATACTCACGAGACATTTGAAATAAACAATGGAGTATAAAATAATAGGGAGATGCACTTTCGCCACAACTCTCCAACTTTTCGCTCTGGAACACATAATCAGAAGTGAAAGAATCGAAAAATTGTTTACGAACACATAATCAGAAGTGAAAGAATCGAAATTCCATCAATAAGGACCAAACTTACTGTTAGTGTTTGTAGACGATATCGATCTTATAGGAAATACCAGACTAAGGACGAAGAAGACTTTTGTCAGGTTTGAGAAGGAAGCAGGGGAGATCAGGCTCCTAGAAAACAAAGGTAAGTAAGTATATGTATATGAGCCGCAATAACCGAAACAGAGATCGACTGGGACAGCACTTGATGACTTTAACGTTGAGCGCGTCAGAGAATTTAGTTAAAATAGATGTTAAAATAGAAGTTGACAAACTTATTCGAAAAGAAGTAGGTTTTCCTAACATAAAGTATCAGTTGGCCGTCTAAAATAATCCAAAATAATAAAATTTATTATTAAGTGAACCTTAAAAGAATTCAAATAAATTTTATTGACCAGCTAAATAGAGACAGCCTCCCTAAAAGAAAGCGTATGAAGATTGTTATTATTCCAATTAATAATGTTCATATATTTTAATAAATTTATGTGTATAAAATACAGTAATTTTGTCGGTAATTATATTTCTCATCTCATAAGTTCTCATGTAGGAAAATGTTATGCAAGAAACCGAGAGTGTCACTCTGTTATTATCATTTTACGCTCTTCCTATAAATTACCGTTCTGCTAAAAGTTTAAATTAACAACATCAAGCGGTTATGAACCATCATTGTCTGTTGGAAAGCGTGATGTTTCATTGTAAAACTTTTTTTGTTTGTCTTTCTTGGTCGCCAGATCGGTGTAGAGATTGATTCCCGTATGACAAGTTGATTAAACTGCTTAATTAAGTTATTTAATTGGCACACCAGCGGTAAACTGCGTTCCACTATGCTGCCACGATTCCTTCGATATACGATTAAGCACTTTTTGTCACATTACAGGTCGATTTTTATAAAAGCCGATGCCAGATTCCGCGTATTTCTCTTTTAACAATATAGATGAGGTGAGCTTGCGATGTTTGGAATTTTATAATTGATCATTTTAGATTAATTTATTACGGGTGCGGTATACGTTGAATTAGGTATTCTTTCGCAAAAAGCAAAAAAACTTCCAATTTTGCTGTTTGCAATCGATGGAAGAATTACAGGATAGTTCTTAATTATTGTATAAAATTATATTATAATAATTAGTATGGTATAACTAGACCCAAACCCAGACATACAAAGTGAAAGTTATCCTCCAACACCAAATTGTTCTATATGGTCCACATTAGGGATGGCGGTTTTTGACAAAACACCGGTTTTCGGTTATACCGTTTTTTTGCTTACGGTTTAACCTGGCGGTTTTAATCGGCCAAAAACCAGTTTCTGGAAAAACCGGTTTTCGGTTTTTTTAATCCAATAGGTTACAAAGCTACATTTACAACACACTTTAGTTTGCGACACTCCATTCGATTCGACTCGATATCAATATGATCAAAATTAGTACTATCAAACGAACATGTATTACTTTTAACACGTTTATATATTTGTAGAATAGGTACATTTTTTTAACTCATTTAATATTTCCTGTATGAGTGTATCGTTTTGAAAACGTAGCTAAATTCTTGGAGATTCGTATTCGTAATCAGTAATTCGATATTCAGAGTCAGAGCATTATTTTTGGTAATCAGAAAAAGTCATTCACCCACTTTCAATGTCAAGAGTTAAGTGTGAAAAATAGATGATGTTTGCGTCTAATTCAACTAGATCACTTCTTATGTAAATATTATGATTACAAATACCTTTTCAAGGAAATATTATAATAAAACTTAATAATTGTTTCTGGCTGATGTGAGATTGCACTTTCAGTTTGCTTCTGTATTTTATAAAATAAAATAAAATTTGAATTATGGTTTTGTTTGGAATAATTATTTGAGAATAATAATTATGATTGGGATCCGAAATAATACCTAACCTAATCCTAATCACCGTAAAAACCTAATAACCGGTTTTCGCTTTAAAAAGAAAAAACCGGTTATAACCGGGACAAAAAAACAACCGGTAAAACCGGTTATTGCGAAGTAAAAAAACCGGTTTTAGGTTTAAACCGGTAGGTTTTTCCCATCTCTAGTCCACATAATGTTCAGAAAAAAGTCACACCATTTTGAGAGTTGGATTTGGGGGGAGAGGGGGGAGAAATCGGTAAATTCGTAGTTTTTTACGTTTTTCATAAATATTTCTAAAACTATACGATTTAGCATAAACAACCTTCTATACAAAAATTTGAAATAAAAAAGGCCCTATGCATAATCCTTCTAAAATGAACGGTTTCAAAGTTACGGAGGTAGTATAGTATAATTGGTCCAAAAAAAGGCCTAACCTAAACATCCAAAGTAAAAGTTTTCCTTCAACACCAAATTGTTCTATATGGTCCACATATTGTTCAGTAAAAAGTTACACCATTTGAGCGTCCGGTTTGGGGCAGACATGGGGGAGAAGTCGGTAAATTAGTAGTTTTTTTACGTTTTTCGTCAATACTTCTAAAACTATGCTTTAGCGTAAATAATTTTCTATACAAAAATGTTCTACATAAAATTTAAAACAAAAAAGGTCCTATACATAATTGTTATAAAATCAACGGTTCCAGAGTTACGGAGGGTGAAAAGTGGAGATTTTCGATACTTTTTATAATTTTTGGGCCATTTCCTACTGATTTTCTTTAACAGGATTGGGTTTTATAAATAAAATTTGCTGTTTCAGTTGCCGATGGTATGTTAGTGATAAGCCCTTGAAGAAACGTCAACCTTACCACCCAAAATCATCATCAATTGCCCAAAAAATATAAAAATTTTCACCCTCAGTAACTTTGGAACCGTTGATTTTATAACAATTATGTATAGGACCTTTTTTGTTTTAAATTTTATGCAGTACATTTTTGTATAGAATATTCTTTACGCTAAAGCACAGTTTTAGAAATATTGACGAAAAACTTTAAAAAACTACTAATTTACCGATTTCTCCCCCATCTACCCCTCCAAACCGGACGCTCAAAATGGTGTAACGTTTTACTGAACCATATGTGGACCATATAGAGCAATTTGGTGTTGGAGGAAAATTTTTATTTTTGATGTCTGGGTTAGGCCTTTTTTGGACCAATTATACTATACTACCGCTGTAACTTTGGAACCGTTCATTTTAGAAGGATTATGAATTGGACCTTTTTTTATTTCAAATTTAATGTAGAATATTTTTGTATAGAAGGTTGTTCATGCTAAACCGCATAGTTTAAGAAATATTGACGAAAAACCCAAAAAACTACGAATTTACCGATTTCTTCCCCCTCTCTCCCCTAAACCCGATGCTCAAAATGGTGTGACTTATTTCTGAACATTATGTGGACCATATAGAACAATTTGGTGTTGGAGGAAAACTTTCACTTTGGTTGTCTGGGTTATGCCATTTTTTTGAACAATCTTATCATACTAAATTGATATATTGTGACCATTGTGGCGATACTACTTATATTGTTTTCACCCGTTTTGAAAAAAAAGTGAAAACGTGTTTGTAACCACAACTCCTCAGACATTAGACCAGATAAAATAACAAATGTGCTGTCTGAGAGGGTATAACTCCAAAAATTTATAAGGGGTGATAAATTGGACCTCGGACTTTCGGTTTTAGAGTTACAACCGCAAGTACTGTCTGAAAGTCACCCAAATAGTACAAGCGATATATTACTCTACGTGTCTTAGCAAGACAAGAACAAATTGTGTCACGGCTTGCTTGCCATGGAATTACAGGGGCTATGAGAGACTCAGTAACTGCAGCTATGGACGCCCTAATTGATCTCCCTTCTTTAAATATAAGAGGAAAGGCGATGATGGGATATTATAGACTGTGAAAAACTTAAGCAACGTGCCGGTTAAATAAGGACATAGTAATATAATAAATGAATAGGAATCTAGTATTTTCCAGAACTGTAGGTACTCTTCTATATGTTTTCCGATTTTTATGCTTGTATACTGTGCGTCCATAAAGTAACGCATAAATTCACTATTAGCTAAATAAACAACATTATTTGAAATTTCCGAAACAGGTTGATTTTCATTTTTAAATTAGGATTTTTGGCATATATATCATAGCATTGACGTCATCCATCTGGGCATGATGACATAATCGATGATTTTATTAAACGAAAATAGGGGTCGTGTGATACCTCATTTGAAAGGTTATCCAATTCTCTATTCAGTAATATAAATATTAATATACTTATTTGGACAGGGTGTCCAAAAAATGTTTTTTTTAATTAAATTAATTGAGACAAAAAGAAGTTTGTATGTAATTTATTTAATTTAAAATACGTTTTACTGTTTTCAGAAAAGGGGAAAAATGTTTATTTGACAAAAAATATTGCTTTTCGTTTAAATTCAATGTTAAAGCTGCCACCCACCTGCCCCTTGGCAGTTTGCACATTTCATTTAAGCGAAAATCAATGTTCATTTTTCAAATATTTTTTTTCTGTTTTCTGACAGTAGTAAAATGTATTTAGAATTAAATAAATTACATATATTTTTCTTTTTATGTCAATTAACTTAATTAAAAATGTTTTTTTGGACACCCTGTATAAATAATTATGTTAATGTTTATATTACTCAATAGAGAATTGAATACCTTTTTAAATGAGCAATCACATGACTTATATTACGTCATCGCACCCTGATGGACGACCTCACTAATATGATATGACAAAAAATCGTAATTTAAAAATAAAAATTGACCTGTATCGGGAATTTCTAATAAAGTCGTTTATTTAACTAATACTGAATTTATGCGTTACTTTATGGACGCAATTTATAATGATTTAATTAAATGATACATCATAGTGCCCCATATTATGGTTTTGCTAAGTTCTGCACTTATTCTTAAATAAATCTCTTTCTTGTGACATTGAAAGTTCACGATCTTATTTCATAAATTATACAATAATTGACAGGATCCCCGCTGATTCTCTTTTCAGATGAAGAAATCTCTCGATATTTCAATAGATTTTATGTTAATTAACGCGGCACTTGTAAATACGGAAGTAATTAGACCTTATATAAGCATCCAAACAATGTAATGGTTATGTTTTATGGAGGTTATTCATTTACATTGTTATAGCATTGTATTAGAAGTGCATGTTTCTGCGGTTTGAAATGCATATTGGCTTTTAAATGCAACTTTAATAGTCTTTGCGTGGATGCGTTAGAACTGTGATTAATTTTATTACCACCGTATTTCAAATATTCTTTAGACAATCGTTGTCTTGTCTTAGGAATTTTTCCCTTCCATAAAATATTATGACACTTCAAAACAAACATTTTAGCAATAAGACAAGATTTCAATACAAATAGTAGAGAAAGAGTTTTTTTCTTTTTTTTTTTAACATAATATTTATAGGCAAGATACAAAGGCTTGTCTGTCTCAGCATAACAGGTGCAATGAGAGGCACACCAACTGCAGCAATGGAAGCATTACTAGACCTTCCTCCCTTACACATCATAGTGAAGGGCGAGGCAAGGATGGTGTTACATAGACTGCAGGGAAATCAAAGCAAAATTGCTGTGGGTAAAGGACAGTGCAGCATCAAAGATATATGCGAGGATCCGATATGGGAGATGATAACAGATCATTCTATCACCAAATATAAAATGGAAATACCTTTCCACGTGGAAATACACTCTAGAAAGGTATGGGAAGATCCTTTCAGATATCTGAAGTATGAGGGCCACACCTGGTATACAGATGGGTCCAAGACAGAAGATGGTTCGGGATCAGAAGCATATAGTGAGGATAGAAACTATAACGGTTTCATCCCACTAGGACAATATACCTCTGTATTTCAGGCAGAGGTATATGCAATCCTGCACTATGGACGGATAAACAGATTGAGGACTTACACTAATAAGGAAAGCATTATCCGTTCAGACAGCCAAGCGGCCTTGAGGGCTTTAAAGAACCCAAGGATAACCTCAAAGCTTGTATGGAAATGTCGCGAAGAACTTGAAACCCTGGCGGAACATAATGAGGTAAAGCTCATTTGGGTGCCTGGACATCAAGGGATCGCTGGTAATGAGAATGCTGATGAACTTGCTAGACGAGGATCAGGATCAGCAACAAGATACTTCGGTCCAGAACCGGCACTGGGAGTGCCCAAAAGCACAATCAGAGACCGATTAAGTGGCTGGATACGAATACAGCACAAAGAATACTGGGAAGAAATTCCCACGCAAAAGCATGCGAAGAGATTTAGACCTCAGAGAGAACTGTTTAAAATGAACAGGAATCAGCTCAAAATCACTACAGGTTTCTTAACTGGACACTTTCCAGTAAAAGGACACTTACACACGATAGGACTATATAACGGAGATCTCAGTTGCAGACTATGCAATAGAGAGACCGAGACAGGCACACATTTATTGTGCGATTGCGAGGCTCTGGACTGCAAGAGACAAGCAATATATGGAGACTGCAGACCAATTCCGACAGTATATGGCACTAACCCAATGGACCTTTACAGGCTATTGAAGGGCACTACTAAATTGGATTGGGTGTCATGAGAACAAATGGAAGAAATCACAATAAGCTGAAAAACTGCAGTGCGACCGGGGTGCATGCACAGACAGCTTCCAGGAAGAAAAAAAAATCATAATATTTTCGGTTTTTTATTAATTTTATTCCAATTTCAACCTTTAAGGGCTGGTCAATAATCACACGAAGCTCGAAAGGAGGGAGGAGTCCATAAAAGATCACAAAATATCACAGGAGGGAGGGGGTTGTATTAATATATCACGTGTATTTTCACCCCGCGAGAAGGGGTAACTGTCACCCCCCAAGTAAAAGCAACAAACAGTACAAGTCCAACTTTGAAGTGGACGATAAGTAGAACCTAAAACCAAATTTCCATGCAATTCGGAGTTGACCCTGAAAATTACACTCCAGAACGGCCATTCACTGGGCTATAAGTTTATATTTTCTGAGATCATTTGTCTTAGATGAAAAATTATTAGATAAGGAATAATTGTTGTATGCTTTAAATGAATAATACTTATTGGTAGTGATAATTCCTTAAACCTATTTAGGATTCTACTAAACAATAATTTTACATATTTTAATTCCATATTTATTGAAATTCGATTACAACAAGCAATTGGTATTTATAAATCCTAGGTTTTCATCCAACGTGACGGGAAGTAGAACTGGAAGTTGATATTTGAACTCTTCGTGTAACTTCACGTCGATTAATATACGATTAGGTATACTAATTTTAATTAATTTTTGGAAAACTTCTGGTCATCAACTTTCTAACCGGAAATGACATCAAAACCGGAACTAAGTATTAGAGCTCGACTTTTCATTACGCGATGATTGATATATCACATATATTATTTTTGCGACTCTAATGTGGCACTTCCGGTTACATCCTTTTTAACAGGAAGTGATATAAAAACCCGAAAGATATATTTATTCTCGTCCTACTAAAGTGAGTTGAGTAATATACCGCTTGTACTATTTCTGCAACTTAAAGACAGTACATCCACTTGCATCTCTGCAACCGGAAGTCTGAGGTTAAATTTCTCATCTTTAATACTTTCCTTGAGTTATAAGCTCTTACTCGACGCCTCATTTGCCATTCTCTCAGTTCTAATAACGTAGCAGCTATATTAGTGGACATACATGAAACAGTATCTATCGCTAGATGGCGTTCAGGCTCGAAAGTGGAACATAAGCAATGAGCAATGTCAATTCAAATGCATACGCTTCGTTACGATGGAGATATTGAATATTTATCCTCAAATTCATTTTAATAATTATTGTACTATTCAAAATATAAATTATGGTATCAACAAAATAATTAATTGAATCATATAACTACTTAATTTGTTTGTGTTACATAATAAATAAATTTGAATATAATTTTTGTTGTCAATGATCATGTACACAACTTGTATTTAATTGTAATTAGGATGCTCGTGTTCTATACAACACTCGCCGCTTGGCGGCTCGTGTTCATCTGTTATACTCGCATCATAATGACCATCATTGAATTTTCGTCACATTTTTCGAACAGGTCTTATTTTCTTTCTAATTACTATCATTTCATTATCAAATCTTTTCTTTTTATATCTCTAAAGCCAATATTCGGTGTATTGAAGCTAGCCCGAATACCCACTTGAGATTTAGTGTCTCTCTGCCCTTTTGATTATTTTTTTTCTTCCTTCTGAGCTAAGCCCCTCTTCTTTTTGTCTTAAATCTCTTCTCATTTATTTTCCCCATATTTTGTCCGTTCTTTTTCTTTAAAAATCTCTATACCCAGAGTATGGAGGTTTCAATAATATATTATGTAAGTACTATAATTTTATGTTAAAAAATGCGTAACTACTACTCTTAACACTCATTAAATTTCATTTGCATATCTTCTTCTTAAAGTCCGTCTCCTATCGGAGGTTGGAAATTATCACAGCTATTCTTATTTTACTGGCGGCCGCCCTAAATAGGTCGATGGAACTGCAGCCGAACCATTCCCTCAGATTTCTTAACCAAGATGTTCTGCGCCTACCGATACTTCGCTTACCCCTGATTTTACCCTGGATGATCAGTCTCAGCAGCGAGTATTTGTCACCTCTCATAACATGGCCAAAGTATTTAAGCTTTCTTCTTTTAACAGTAAGTACAACTTCACATCCTTTTCCGATCCGACGTAAAATTTCGGCATTCGTCACGTGGTCCACCCAAGATACACGGAACATTCTACGGTAACACCACATCTTAAAAGCTTCAATGTTTTTAATGCTGCCCATCTTCACGGTCCATGACTCAACTCCATATAATAAAGTGGAGAAGATATAACCCGCAGCATACGCACTCTCAGATCAAGATTTATGTCACGACTACAGAGAAATATTTTCATCTTTTTAAATGCTGATCTAGCTATTTGTATTCTTGCTCTTATTTCTTTTGTTTGATCGCCTGTATGGTCCAGCCAAGCTCCAAGGTATTTATAGGAGGATACCCTTTCTATAACGGTGTTATTGACAACCAAATCATTCCTGGCGTGTGGATCTTTTGTCATTTGCATATATCAATCTGTTTAAGAGCATCAAATAAATCATCAACATGTAAGAAAAATTTCAACACCCTGTATTCTGAGATACTAAGCACTTGCGGACATACGTTTATGTAGCAAACGGTCATTATTATTGTTTCAAGCAGAATTATTTCCTAAAGTTTGTCGTATACTTATTTACTAACCCCCTGTATCATTTCACCTTGCGTCAATGCTTGATCTAACTGCACCAGACTATAAAGTCTTATTATGTCCCTCATTGAAATAAACATATAAAATATATAGCCTCAAAAGTTTGGTGCAATTCAAGTCAACTGTTAATCACAATCATATTATGTGCTGTTTGTTAGGCCACGATGTACATTAAGTAAATTCCGTGACCAAGAAATCTCATCAAAAAAATATATAAAAAATATGCTACATTCTTAGCATTCAGTAAAAGTAACAGAACCTCATGTTAATCAATAATGCAGCTCAAGCTGGGCCCTGGGCTAACCCAGCACCCACCTCCAAATATCGCTGTTCCTGGCTGCTCCCACCCTCAATATTTCTTTAAAATCGGTTCTCACTTCGTCTATTTCTTTTTCGTTATTCGTCGCTTCATCACCTTTTTCTTGGTCTTCCTAGTGGCCGACTTCCGAACATAGTTTCACTAAACGTTCTAGTAGATGTTCTATCATTATCCATTCTTAACATTTTTATAATGACCATTCGCCTTATTCCCAGCGCCATCTTTGGTATATTCTCATAATTTTCGATGCAAATCTTGGTTGAACCTTATTCTCCAAATAATATCGTCGCAAATGGGACCCAAGGTCCTTCTTAATGTCTTTCTTTCAAAAGTGTTGATAAGGTTTATTGTCTTCTCTGTTATGATCCTTGTTTTTACGCCACACGTTGCTACTGGTCATATGCTCGTTTTGCAAACTTTGAACGTTACTTCCCTATGTCGATTTTTGGACCCAAATACCTGCGATAGAGAGAAGAATTCTTTGTTAGCAAGCATTATCCGTTTCCGTATTTCCTCCTTCTTCCTTCTTAATGCCGTCCTCAGTCTCAGTTATCTGTACGCCCAGGTATGTGAACTGTTTTATTACGTCAATATTTGCGTCGTCTATTGAAAAATTCGGCAAGTTTAGTTATTTTCTTGCTAGTATTAGAGCTTTAGTTTTATCTACGTTGACAGCTAGCCCTATTCCTTTCGCATTTTCTTCAAACTCCACATAAAATTGTGTGATGCCTATTACGGTTCGTACCATCAAGTTTACATCATCTGCGTACATTGCAATCTGCTTAGACGGATTAACACTTTGACTGCCACAATGGTGAAAAAATAAGTTCCTTCCAGCCGCAAATAATTAATATTCTATATAGACATACAAGCGAGAATCATTTGTTGCTTCTCGCGGCTATAGAATCATATTTCCCGTACATCACGACTCTGTTAAACAATAAACTTATTGGGTTTACTGATGTTTTTTTCTTATGACATATTCCATACATATCCGAATGACGTGGGCAGCAGTAGGAAGACTCAGGAATGGCGTTGAAAAACAAGAAGGTACCAATAAATCTAAAGAAAAGGGTAATCAACAGTTGTATTCTACCAGTTATGACTTATGGAATGGAGACCGTGACACTTACAAACTTAGCTATGTTATCTCTTAAAGAGCATATACGAAACGAGGACGTGCGAAGCAGGACGAAGGTGGAAGATGTAATTGGAAGAATGGCGCAAATAAAATGGACCTGGGTAGGACACGTAGTACGGCAAAACAACGAGAGGTGGACGAGAAACATTGTACATTGGAGACTACGCGAACACAGTTCTAGTAGACGAACACCACAAAAACGACGGCTAGACGACAGCAAAGCCAAAGTAGGGAGAAACTGGCACCAAATAGCAAAAAACAGAGAAGAGTGGAGACCACATGGGGAGGCCTTTGTCCAGGAGTGGATGCAAACAGGCTGAAGAAGAAGAGTCCATACATATATTAAACATGTTTATAAACATAATTATTTTTTCATGCAGAATTAACTAATAAAGTTTGTCGCACTTCTTTAATAACACACTGTATATTTCTCCTTACCTCAATCCTTGATCTAACTGAACCAGACTATAAACTTTTATTATGCCCCTCATTGAAATAAACATATAAAGTATATAACTTCAAAAGTTTGGTGCAATTCAAGTCAACTCTTAATCACAATCATGTGTGCTGTTTGTTAGGCCACGATGTGCATTAAATAAATACCGTGACGAAGAAATCTCATCAAAAAAATATATAAAAAATATGCTACATTCTCGGCATTCAGTAAAAGTAACATAACCTCATTTTAATCAACAATAAAAAAGATAGTTTATTGTACTGTTCGAAGTTTATGGAAAGGAACATCGTTTTATACTGCTTGTATATTATCTTACTTTTACGACCCGAAAATGTATTTAATTAACAACAAATCTTTTGTTATCTTTACATTTGACCAGTACTGGCATCGGGAATTGTTAATGTACGGCCCCGGGGGGTAATAAAATCAAAACGGTTTCGAATAGGAAGTAGACAAGAAGTCTAATGGACGCTATAAATTAAAGATGTCTGTTTCTCTATGTTTGATACTTAAAATAGTTATTTGACATAATTAGAAAATTTGATACAATTCAGGATATACAGTAGATCGAAATAAGAGAAAACAGAAACAAGACATCTAGTAATTATTCTAAATTAGATTTTGCTGTTAGAAAATAAATCAATTATCGCGTCGCTCATAGATTTCCCTTTTTTGTAACCTACCTGTTTTTTTAGAATTTTGTAGATTATTTCATTTATAGAGATTCTGACCAATAGAAAGCTAGAGAAATAAAAATTACAGCAATAATTTTTGATAATATTTAAGTATTACGTCAGATGCCCTTCATTGCTACGAAAAAATGAACATTCAGTGATATTAATGATAATTCATGTTTTATAACTTGTCAAAGAGAACACCAGGAACAGGTGTAGCAAATATTCAGGTGGAGATATTAATAAGATATGTATTAATAAAAATTATTTAAAAAACAGTTTTATTCATGAAATAATCTCAGCGAATTACACTCGACCTCTAAAATTATTATCGACTTGCTGCCCTCGTGACATTGTAACATAATTTCACTCCCCTTCGGGTCGTGAAAAACTGTCAAAGTGTCACTCGGGAAACAAATCGATAATTTTAGAGCTCTCGTGCAATTACATACTACTGATAATATTTTCTAAGTGACATTACATCTTCTATATTTACATTCAATAATTTGTCATTCAAAAGAAAAATGAAATTATATCTTCTTGAGTCTACACATAATACCCTATAAACATTACTTTTCATGTCCTATCACCTGTATTGTTTTTTTTACTTTATTTCTACTATTTAAATTTAATTAACTGTAATATAACTGTTATATTACTGTTATATAACTGTTATATATTTGATTTATATATGCCAGCAGAAAATGTTCTTTAATTGTTAAAAAAGGGCCAGAGCTTTGATCAGCAGGCACAGCATTCGTGTTGTGCTATGTTGTTCTCTTGTCCCTTTTACAAAGATTTTTTTCCCTATATTGTTATATTTGGTACTTGTACTTCTTTATTTTGTGTCTGTAATAAAGAGTTTATTATTATTATTATTATTATTATTAAAAATAATGTAATTGAGTCGTCTAGTTTCAAAATCCGGCAGATCCACTTTTTATAAATATTGAGTTATTTATGTCAACAGATTTGTAATCTTGCCCTCTACAAGTTTATACTGAATTTCTGATGCAAAACCTTCCAAATCTAATCTTAATTTGCATTTGAAATATTGGGTTGGTTTCAAAATCCAGCAAATCCAAGCACTGTTAAAATCAAATGCCAGCAAATCCGACGCAACCAATCACAGTCAGGTACGAAAGTGACGTCATTGCATGGCTGCTACAAAGAGAGCGCTCGCTGGACATTAATTTATTCTTCCAGACAGAGTTTTTGCAAAGATCTAAAAAGTTATTAAAAAAACGCCATCGTTTCTCCAGAAGAGTTCATTGAAATTTTTAAAGACCATGCAACTCTCTGTTATCTTGGATCAAGATGTGACGGTGTACGACTGGAAAAAGGATTGCCAAACTGCACTTAAACCTTCTGCACAGTGGCACTTTCGATTTAATATGATCAAAAGATTTTAATTAAGACGTGGAAAAGGCAAAGTTTTAACTACTATAGGGGGACAGTCTTAGTAATGTGATCTAGGGGAACATAATCTGTATATAAAAAAGGAAAATGCGTTAAAAGTATGTTCCAATCTACAGTTACATGTGGTGTACGCCCTAAAATAGAAAAGCTTGAGGACGTAAAGAGCTTATTGGAAACACTTTGGGTAGAAAATTGGCAACAACTTGAAACTCTAAAATATTTTATATTTTCCAGAAATATGATAATGTTGAAGAAAATAACGAGATTCCAAAGATAACCAACAATGGCTATTTTGTGTGAATCAATTGACGAAGTTCCGGATTAAATAGTTAAATTTAATGTTTTTTGTCAAAATAAAACCAATTATATGATAAAACAACAATGTTGGTTTTTGTGTTTTACGGGATATAATTCAAACTCCGACAATTCCATACGCGTTAGTTTCAAAATCCGACAAATACGTAATAGACCAGGGCGCATCTGTCAAAATATTAGTACATTTGGAGGTTGAGAGGTGACTCATATTTTTTTGCAGAAATTGCTTGAAAATAACTCATATAATAATATTTAAGTTATCCTCCCACTCAAAAAGGTCCGGAACATTGTTTAAATAATCAAAATGTCAAAAAATGGAGGAAAAATTCAAGTTTTTTCTTCGTTTTTTGATTATAACTTTAAAAGTATTTATTTCCGAGAAAAGTTGTACTAACATAAAAATTCCGTAATTAAATTTCCTCAATATAGGGTTGGTTAAAAATTTTAAAAATTGTCACCCTTGTTGCAAAATAGCAGCGTTTTAGTGGAAATCAACTTGTGTGAATCGAACACCGCTGTCCTGCGCGTAGCACCAAAAATTATTCATTATTTTAAAAAAAATCCGGACGCCGTGGTGGTTAATCGATTTTAATTTTGAAAATTGCAAATGAAAGGTACAGTATTCTTCTATATGTAAACAAAGCTGGATTTCAAAATTTATTTTGCAAAATATATTAAACTGATCTTAATGAAATTTACAGTGTTGTTTTACTGTATCTTATAGTTTTTTTGGGTAGAATATGAAGGTACTAAGTATAGCATAAATGGTTGAAAAACGTAAAATGCGAATACTTGTTTTTTTATTGTTTTTTTTTTTCGAAATTATTGCTGTTTTGCAACAAGGGTGACAATTTTTAAAATTTCTAACCAATTCTGTATTGTAGGAAATTTAACTGCGCAACTTTTATGTTAGTACAACTTTTCTCGGAAATGAATACTTTGAAAGTTATAATCAAAAAACGAAGAAAAAAATCGAATTTTTCCTTCATTTATCGACATTTTGATTATTTAAACAGTTCCGGACCTTTTTGAGTGGGAGGATAACTCAGGTATTATTTTATAAGTTAATTCCAAGCAATTTCTGGAAAAAAATATGTCACTTCTCAACGTCCATCTCAAAACAGATGCTCCCTGAAATACTAAGTAAAAATCAAAATCCGACAAGTCCATTTTTTTAAATTTTATTTAAAATTACGTATTTCCAGAATAATTACAAATGGTTTTTAATTCAGAAATATATCTTTTAACTAATAAAAAAATATGAATATGAATACCCATAAGCTTAACATTCATACCAACACAGTTTTTTTGAATTTCCCAACATTTGACCTCAGTGGATTTGTCGGGTTTTGAAACTAGACGACTAAATTAGACCATAATTAGACATTTAGAACAAAAAACACCGGAATAAATTGATTTATAAATACAGCACCTATACCGACTTGCAGCTTTATGCATTGTGAGAAAAGGCAGTTTTTGTTTTTATTTGATTCAGAGTTGGACCACCATCTCCATATAGCTATTTTAGCATCTATGCATCCTTAGTGAAGCTATGTAGTCACAACCCTGAAACAAATATAAACAATCCTGCCTATTTAAGGGAAAACATCGCGATGCAATGTTTCCATATTTTGAGACGCAAAACAGCGACATCACTCGTAATACGAGGAAGACAAAAAGCCCTAGATACAAACTTTGCTACAATTAAACAATTAAAATAACTGAAATAAAAGTAATAAACAATATTTCAAATCTTTTTCAAACACTTGTTAACAAAAAGTCCTTTCAAATAAGACTTCTTGTTAGGAAGTGTTTTTATGCATTTTGGTCGGGATGACGTATGAAAAATGCTACACTAGAAAAATGGGTGGATATGCATTATTCCATTTACTGTGCATAAAATCCATCAAAAGTTCATAAGCTTGCCAAAATCAGTGTATTTTCAGCATCTGGTGGCCAGAGTCACTACTAAGACAAGTCTCTTTTTTTAATTTAGAGGGTTTCCAGCAATCAATTCATGCAAACAGGTTACCAGGGGGTTTCTAGGGGTTATTAAACACTAATACGCCATTACAGCCGAACCCCAGGGTGCCTGGTGCCCAGAGTCACTGTTAAGGTAAGTCATCTTCTGGAATTTCAAGGGTTTTTGAAACTAAAAGGATGCAAACAGATTACTCGAGTGTTTTGGAGTAGCTCAACACGAATATACTATCAGAACTGACTGATCAGTCACTTTGGGCACTAGGTGGTCCAAGGGTTGGTTCTGATGTCATATTCGTGTTTAGCAACCCCAAAAACTCCCGTGTAAAATATGGATGTAGGTATAATCTAGTAATTCATGATAATACAGAAGACGCTGGTCATATTTTGAACGAAAAACGTTGCAAAAAGAGTAAGTAATGAAATTGTATCCATACTCATAAAATTTCTGAGCTTAAAGATAGGTGAAGTAGTACATTTCATTTTTTTTTCACAGATAATTTCCCCGGGAAAAACAAAAACTTGCTTTTAATGTCTTTATGGAGTCAGGTAGTGAAGGAACAAAAGTTTTAGACACCGGACACAGTCACCTTCCCTCTGATTTTGCTCTTATCGAAAAACGACATAGAAAGTATATTTTGCTTGTGTATTCTTGAGAAATTACACAAAATTATAAAAGAATTTAATAAAAAGAAGTCCTTCAACTTAACTGTTATAAATCAAGAAGATTTCTTCAATGTACCACCACTCTTAGAGAACATTAAAAAGAGTATTGGCACTGATGACCAGCAATCTTTGGATTTTTCCAAAATGTTTTGCTTTTTATTTAAGAGTAAGAACAAAAAAATATTTTACGTTACCTAATCATCCTGTCAATGGTACCTACATCCCCGTTAGCATATTTACAGATGCTCCTATTATATACTACGGCACTATAGTGCTGAAATCGGTTAGCCTTTGATATACACTATTACCCCACAAACCTTCATTTATTTCGGCACCTATTAAATTATAAGACATTTATTAAATTATGGTGTCTAAATTTTTATTGAAATTAATATTATTGTAAGTGCTGTATACTTATATTTCAATTTATTGCTTGAACACAGGAATAGAAATTTCTTTTTTTTTCTGAAAAATGTCTTTGACAGAGCCAATTAGCCAGACTTGTTTGTGATTGATTGCAGATTCATAATCATAAATTTCTTATTTCATAACATAAGTACTACAATATTGTTTTTATAGATACATATGTACATTTGTTGCTTTACTTTTATTTTTTTTATAGAAATGTCGAAATTTTTAATAGCAGTATCTAAACTGCAATAAACCTAGCATACTTAGGAATGTGTTTTTTACCCTAACCCGAGAAACCAATAAAACAAAAATTATAAAAAAAAAGCCAATGAATAAAAAGGAAAAAATACTTTTTATTTTTATTTGTTTTTATAGTTATTACTCGTATACAGTGCGTTTATAAAGTATCGCATAAATTCATTATTAGCTAAATAAACAACAAAATTAGAAATTACCGAAACAGGTCGATTTTTGATTTGAATTTACGATTTTTTGGCATATTATATCGTACTAGTGACGTCATCTGTTTGGACGTGATGACGTAATCGATGATTTTTTAAATCTAATTCTTTATTCCGTAATATAAACATAACCATAATTATTTATAAAGGGTGTCCAAATTTCTTTTTATACAATTAATTGACAGAGAAAGATGAATGTACCTAATTTATTTAATTCAAAATACATTTAACAGCTGTCATAAAACAGAAAAAAAAATTTATTTGACAAATAAACATTGCTTTTCACTTAAATTAAATGTTCAAACTGTCAAGAGGCAGGTGGGTGGCAGCTTAAACATTGAATTTAAGCAACAAGTAATGTTTATATTTGAAATAAACATTTTATTTCTGTTCTCATATTTCAGTCTTCTTTTTGTGTCAATTAATTTAATTAAAAAATTAATTTTGGACACCCTGTATAAATAATTATGTTATTGTTTATATTACTGAATAGAGAATTGAATTGCCTTTCAAGTGAGATATCACACGACCCCTACTCTTTTTGAAAAAAACATCGATTAAGTCATCACTTCCAGACGATGACGTCACTAGTATCATATACATATACGCCAAAAAATCATAAACTAAAATCAAAAATCGACTTGTTTCGGTAATTTCTAATAATGTTGTTTATTTAGCTAATAATGAATTGATGCGTTACTTTATGGACGCACTGTATACGAGTAATTATATCTGTACTTTTAAATAAATAAAAATAAAAAATATTAATTTGTTTTTTATTCATTGTCGTTTTTTTATAATTTTTGTTTTATTTTTTTCTCGGGTTAGTGTCAAAAACACATTCTTAATTATGCTAGGTTTATTGCAGTTTCGACATCTCTATTCCTGTTTTTCAAGCAATAAATTGAAATGTACAATACTTACAATAATATTAATTGCAATAAAAACTTAGGTACCATAATTTAATAGATGTCCTATAATTTAATAGGTGCCCAAATCAATGAGGGTTTGTAGCGTAATAGTGTATTTCAAAGGCTAACCGATTTCAGCACTCTGGTGCCGTAGTTTAGGAGCATCTGTAAATATGCACCCCGTTACTGTTGTCAAGAAGGGATGTCCAAATGTGATTTCAGTATATGCTGTACAAATAAAATGTGAATTAAAAAAATAAGATTTTGGGTACATATTTATTATTAATGGAATAATGTAACAAGCCACATTTTTTTAATAAAGGCTATTTTTTCTAAAGCATGAAGTAATTTTATTAATATTGTTGTCAACTATAGTTCCATCCATAGGGTAGGATGCATCGACATTATCTAAATTAAAACAATAAAAGTTATTATTACATTTTATAATATTATGTTAAACATTCAAAGTTAAATATAATATCACTTTTACAATTTTGAGGCTTGTCATTGTTTCACATTAAGCTCTTTAAATATAAGAAACAGTTATTGAAAAAACTCTTAAATAATATTAACAAAGTGTTCAATGTAATAAGTTACTATCACATTTCCAAATTTAAAACAATATTTATGTATATAATTTGATTCTCACAATTGTAGGTTGTGGCGTATCGTATCCACCCTAGGAGGCATTTGAAACCTCATAAAGCATCATCTCGCTACTCAGCGTGAAAGTATCTCGCCTTTCGAAAGCTGCTACTAAATCATCAACATTTAGTCAGCTCTTCTGTTTTAGTACGGTCACTTTATTACTTGTTCTTCATTTGTAACTGAACAACGTAACGTGGTGTGTAGTTTAAAATTTATGAATGCATTTTTTAATCTATTCTCCTTTTTAAGAATTTATTAATGTTTGAAGAGATTGGTTAAAACAAATACAGGTAACATTAAAAGAATGATACGTAGCGCCAAAATTTGAAGAGACCTCTAAAAAAGATACCATACACGTCATCGGTTCATGGTAAATCAATTAAAAGTGCTTAGCAAAGAAAATTGCAAAGAATAACATATAGGTCTGGATCCCGCGTATGAAAAAAAAGTTGATTAATAGCAAGCTGAAAATTTGTTAATAGCTTAAGGGTGTCTAGTCGGACAAACTTTGATATATGGGAACACTGGAACAGGGGCAGTTTTAATTGTGGAACAGGTTAAAAATTTGGAACGGTCACACCACGAAAACGGCACATTTATTTTGTCCGACAGAACATACTTAAACTTTTCGAACAGAGATTAAACTCTCATGCAAAAATCAGACTGCTATTTATCACCAAATGGGCGCTTTAATGAGTGGAACATGTAGAATATGTCAAATGACAGGAATTATGACAGGTGATAAATAGCAGTCTGATTTTTGCATGAGAGTTTAATCTCTGTTCGGAGAGTTTAAGTCTGTTCTGTCGGACAAAATAAATGTGCCGTTTTCGTGGTGTGACCGTTCCAAATTTTTAACCTGTTCCACAATTAAAACTGCCCCTGTTCCAGTGTTCCCATATATCAAAGTTTATCCGACTAGACACCCTTAAGCTATTAACACATTTTCAGCTTGCTATTAATCAACTTTTTTTTCATACGCGGGATCCAGACCTAATAGAAATCCGGAAATATCCTCCATGAATATATCTGAATATTCCATTCATATATATTCTGACCAATAGGAAGCTACAGAAATAAAAATTCCAGCGATTATTTCATTCATAGGAGATTCTGACCAACAGAAAGCTACAGAAATAAAAATTAAACTGATTATTTCATTCATAGGAGATTCTGACCAATAGAAAGCTACAGAAATAAAAATTAAACTGATAATTTTTGATAATTTCTCCTCGTTAAGTATATTACACAAAAAAGAAAGGAAAAGGACAATCAAGATTAGGCGAATATATATTAATCTACACTGGAGTAGCAAAAGAAAACAGGGCCAAAGAAGGTGTAGCATTACTAATACATCAAAAATAACAAAATCACATCAAAGAGTGTCAATATATATCGGAAAGAATTGTCACCGCAAAAATTAGAAGGAAAAGGGAGACCTGAACATCATCGGAGTATACGGCCCAGAAAATAACAAGCCTTAAACAACAAGGGAAATCTTTTATGACGAATTACAACAAGTAGTAGGTCAAGTTAGAGGGAAGATGATAATGCTTGGAGATTTTAACGCTCGAATAGGTAACCAAGTAATACCCGGAATTAAGCAAAAACCCAATGAAAATGTTAAAAAAGGAAAATGGAGAACTGATGATAAACTTCTGCACAAATAATGAACTTATAATAAACAACACATTCTTTGACCAAAAATACCAACACAAATACACATTCGATAACACCTGTGGACAAAGATCTATGATAGATTATGTTGTAACCAACAGCGATATACATCCATCAAAAATAATCAACGTAAGATGCCTCAATTCAGCAGATGTAGGTAGCGACCATAGCCTAGTATTATGTAAAATAGGAATCACTATGAAATATTTCACACCTAAGAGGGCAGCACCAACACAAACAAAAATCAAAGTCGTAGGACTACATACGGAATCCACGGAATATTTATACAGGAAAAGAATATCAGAGAAGATTGCTGAGAATGGAATATTAGAAAACAATAACGTCGATGAAAGCTGGCAAAAACTCAAAGATAACATAATCGACGCTGCAACAGGATCAGTTGGAGAGAGAAAAGTAACGAATACTAATATATTAAAGAAGAAAACCCCGTGGTTTAGAGAGGAAGGTAAGATAAAATGTGAAGAAAAGAAGAAAGCCTTTTTACAATACAGAACAAAACAAACACAACAGGCATACAACCACTACAAACGAATCAGAAACGAAATGAATACTTTAGTGAGGCAAATAAAAAGGGAGCACTGGCAGAGTTTCTCAAAACAGATGGAACACGACTTCTACGGAACACAAAAAGAAGTATGGAGAATGATCAGAGGGCAAAGAAAGGAGATGAACGAATTAATAAAAGCGAAACATATTCAGAAGGAAACATGGGCAGACTACTTCCGATCTCTATTTGCTAAAGGCGACGATAATGAGTCACCAACACCTGAAGTTACGACAAACGAAGAAATAAACATCGAGGAGGGAGAGGTAAAGGAAGCATTAAGAAAATTAAAAAATAGAAAATCTCCAGGAGAGGACAGAATATCGAATGAACTCCTAAAGTACGGAAGACAAGATCTAACTAAACAACTATTAAAACTAATACAAAAAATAATAGAACAAAACAGAATACCACAAGAATGGAGATCAAGCATCCTAATACCTCTCTTCAAAAAAGGAGACAAATCAACCGGAGAATTACAGAGGGATTAACTTATTAAACACAACATTAAAATTAACAACAAAAGTGATAACAAATAAATTGAATGAAATTATAACATTAGCAGAAAAACAACAAGGTTTTAGGTCGGGAAGGTCATGCACTGACGCTATATTTATAATGAGGCAAGTTCAAGAGAAATCATTGGAATACAACAAACCTGCATATTTATGTTTCGTGGACCTTAAGAAAGCATTTGACAGGGTCACATTAAAGGACGTTATCCACTTGTTATACTCGAGAAAGGTACCTCTGGGAATAATTAAAACGATAGAAAACATCTACCAGAACAACACAATAAAAGGAAAAGTGGAAGATGAATTAACTGACCCAATTCAAGCCGGCAATGGGATAAGACAGGGGGATTCCTTGAGTCCTTTATTGTTCAACCTGATCATGGACGTAATAATAAAAAAGTAAGAACTAAAAAAGGATACCAAATGGGAGAAAAACAACTATAAATAATCTGCTATGCGGACGATGCACTACTAATCTCTCAAAGTGAAGATGGTTTACAACGTATGCTGCACCAATTCGACATAATCGCCAGAAAATTTAACATGTTAATTTCCTCAAAAAAGACAAAATGCATGGTTATAACAGCAGATCCAATAAGATGTAAATTGGAGCTGGAAGGTCAGATAATAGAACAAGTGATGGAGTTTCAATATCTAGGCATCACACTATCTAGCTACGGAAGACTCGAAACAGAAGTGGAAGATCAAGTGAATAGAGCAAACAGAGCCGCAGGTTGCCTGAATGACACAATATGGAGAAATAAAAATATCGGAAAAGAAATGAAAGGCAGAATTTACAAAACAGTCATCAGACCAATAATGACATACGCGGCAGAAACGCGACCCGACACAGAGAGAACAAAAAGATTGCTCGAAACAGCGGAGATGAAATCCCTTCAAAAAATCGATGGTAAGACTCTATGGGACAGAGCTAGAAGTACAGATATACGACGGAGATGCAAGGTGGATAACATTAAAAACTGGGTAAGAAACAGAAAAAAGAATGGAATGACCACATAAGCCGAATGACAACAAATAGGGTAGTCAGGACAGCGAGACACGGTTCCCCAATAGGAAGACGGTCAGTGGGAAGACCACGAAAACCATGGAACGACAACTTACTAGAGGCACATTGAAAAAACAGACAGAGTCATGTCTATACAAAAAGAAGAAGAAGAAGAAGAAGAAGAAGAAGTATATTACGTCAGATGCCCTTCGTTGCTATGAAAAAATACATTCAGTGACATTAATGACAATTAATGTTTTAAAAATTATAAAAGTGATGACTTTCTACCGTCAAATATTTATAACAACTGTGTGTTTAATTGTACTAATTTGTACTTACATAAATAAATTACAATAAAATTTTGGTTTTGAACAGTTTTATTCATGAAATAATCGCAAGAAATTGCACTCGATCTCTATAATTAATACAGAACTTTTGACCTCGTGACACTTTAAAACTGCCAAAGTGTCACTCGGGAAAAATTCAATAATTTTAGAGATCTTGTGAAATTACTACTGATTATTTCATTCATAGGAGATTCTGACCAATAGAAAGCTACAGAAATCTAAATTAAACTGATAATTTTTGATAATTTCCCGTCGTCAAGTATATTACGTTAGATGCCCTTCGTTGCTACGAAAAAATACATTCAGTGACATTAATGACAATTAATATTTCAAAAATTATAAAAGTAATAGTGGGGCCGATAAGTGAAACAATTGCACATTTAATGATATAAGCATATATTTTGGAACACATACACTACACATATAAAGTTTTAAATTTAGATATGAGGCCATCTCAGATTTTGCCTTTTACAAAAATGGCGGGCATTCAAAATGGCGGCTATACATATGTGTTTAATAGTACCATAACTTTTGAACGAAAAGTCCGATTTTAACCAAATTTGGTATATAGGTCCTCTTTTTGATTTACAAGTTGGATGTGGTGAACCAGAAGAATCGGTTTACCAAAAGTTGTGTTTGACTGGTTGTTTATGTAAAAATATGTTTTTTTTTTAATTTTTTTCCTTTGTATATATTAATTTTTCTAAAAGGAAATGCCGCAATTGAAAAGAGCGCTGAAATATTTTGTTAAAAATATTTTGAACTTTTTAGTTATGTTAATTATGATTTAATAAATGCATGACGTATCTTCACATTTACCTATGTGTGAAGAATTATTATAAATATATACTATAAGAATTATTGTGAATTTAATGCTAAAAGCATATAATTTGGACCGCATATACTACACACATCAAGGTTAAAACTCAGACATAAGGCCATCTCAGATTTTATCTTTTACAAAAAAGGCGGGAATTCAAATTGGCGACGATACATATGTGACTAAAAGCACGATAACTTTTGAATGAAAAATCCGATTTCAACCAAATTTGGTATGTAGGTTTTTTCTTAATGTGTAAGACCAAGGTCTTGAACCGGAAGAATCGATTTACCAGAAGTTGTGTTTTTCCTGATTTTTATGCCAAACATGTTGTTTTTAACCAATTCGTTCACAATGTATATATTAATTTTTCAAAAAGTTAATACGAGCGTTGAAAAGAGCGTAAAGATACTTTTTAGGAAATATTTTGAACTCTTTAGTTATGTTAATTACCAATTAATAAATGCATAACGTATCTTCACATGTACCTATGAACCTATGTGGGGCAGATTCGTGCAAATAATATAAGAATTATTGTGCGTTTAATGGTAAAAGCATATAATTTGGACCACACACACTACACATACAAAGATTCAAATTCAGATATAAGGCCATCTCAGATTCTGTCTTTTACAAAAATGGCGGGCATTCAAAATGAATCTGCCGCACATAGGTACATGTGAAGATACGTTATGCATTTATTAAATGGTAATTAACATAACTAAAAAGTTCAAAATCTTTCCTAAAAAATATTTTTACCCTCTTTTCAATGGCGGTATTTCCTGTTTAAAAAATTAATATAAACAGGGTGAAAAAATTGAAAAAAAACAACATATTTTTACATAATAAAACAGTAAAGACACAACTTTTGGTAAACCGATTTATCAGGCTCAAGGCCTCGATCTTGTTCATAAAAAATGAACCTTGATGCCAAATTTGGCTAAAATCGGACTTTTCGTTCAAAAGTTATTGTGCTATTAGTCACATATGTATAGCCGCCATTTTAAGTGCTCTCCATTTTTGTAAAAGGCAAAATCTGAGATGGCCTCATACCTAAATTTGAATTTTTATATGTGTAGTATATGTGGTCCAAATTATATGCTTCTACCATTAAATGCACAATAATTCTTATAATTTGTGCACGAATCTGTCACACATAGGTATATGTGAAGATACGTTATGCATTTATTAAATGGTAATTAACATAACAAAAACTTCAAAATATTTCCTAAAACATATTTTTACCCTCTTTTCAATGGTGAAATTACCATTTCGAAAAATTAGTACATACAGGGTGAAAAAATTGAAAATAAATTATCTACATAATATAAAATAGTTTTACATAAAAAACCAGGAAAAACACAACTTCTGGTAAACCGATTCTTCGAGTTCACGATATCGATCTTGTAAAGCACAAAAAGAACCTATGTACCAAATTTGGTTGAAATCGGATTTTTGAGTCAAAAGATATCGTGCTATTAGTCGCATATGTATAGCCGCGACTTCGAATGCCCGCCATTTTTGTAAAAGGCAAAATCTGAGATGGCCTCATACCTAATTTTGAACTTTTATTTGTGTAGTATATGGAGTCCAAATTATATGCTTGTATCATTAAATGTGCAATTCTTATAATATCTGCACGAATCTGCCGCACTATAATGACTTTCAACCGTAAATATTTATAACAAATCTGTGTTTAATAGTACTAATTTGTACTTACATAAATACATTACATTAAAGTTTTGGTTTTGAACAGTTTTATTCATGAAATAATCGCAACAAATTGCACTCGATCTCTAAAATTAATACAGAATTTTAGAGCTCTTGTGCAATTACTACTGATAATTTTTGATAATTTCCCGTCGTCAAGCATTACGTCAGATGTCCTTCGTTAGATACTACGAAAAAATACATTCAGTGACATTAATGACAATGGCAATTAATGTTTTATACAACTTGTCACAGAGACCACCAAGAAACATGTTTAGCAAATATTCAGGTGAAGATATCAATAAAATATTAGGTAAATAATTTAAAAAGACAGTTTTTTTCATGAGCTCTTAAAAATGATCGATTTGTTTTGCCTTCGTGATACTTTGACAAAATTGAAACTGCCAACAACTGTCACTCGGGATACAAATCGATATTCTTAGAGCCCTCGTGTAATTACTACTGATAATAATGGAGATAAGGATGAGTCCAAAATTATTGCGACTGAGATCAAGAATTATGGCATTGTCGATCGAATATAGAAAACGCCCTCGCCCTGTATGTTCATTTTAGTACTAGTTTTTCATGAGGCTGGTTTAAGTATGCAAATTAATAGTTCATAGGCTCCGTATAACCGGTGCGGCGTTAGAAAATTAAATAATAACAATATTTTTGTATAACTTCAGTAATTATGTCATGTTTTAATATTATCTTATCTTCTGCTTTTACTTTTATTATCTATAAAATATGATTAAAACCGTCTAAAAAAAGCTTTTAAAATACCTTTCAACTTATCAAAAGTTTTATTAGCAGTAATTTCCACTCCAAGATGATATTTTCCACTGTTTTGGACAGATTAGTTGTTCCTTAAAAGTACACAGCATTTTTATTTACCCCCTGGGTTGTACAATATATGCAATTTGTTGGAAATGTGCCAGCGTGGAACAGACAAGGGCAGAAGCAGGCGCTCATTATCCTGCTAACGCCTTCTTAAAGAAAGCAGGGACGGTTCGAGGAATCTCAGGGCAACAATATACTTAAAGTAATTAATTTTTTAATAACAGCTACCCAATTTTTTTTTAACTAAGTTAATGGCACTGGCGTAGCCAAAAGGCCAGTCATGTAAAGCTACTCAATAAACAATTTATTGAAATAATTGGATTTACGAAAGATCTTTGACATTAATGAACTATTTCAAATATAATAAACAGTCTATAAAGTGGTCTATATACGAAAATTGTGCTGTTTTTTTTTCAATTTAAAATCTGTACGATCTTTTGATAGTTTTAAGCTAAATTTACTTTTTCTGTTACTTCAAATGACGCTACACCAAATTGAAAGTGGGCTTCTTATAATTTGTACCTTCAACTTTGGTGGTCCGTGCCACCTGTATTCCGACGTTTCGGCAAGGCCCTCAACTGCATTCCCAAGTTAGATTAGTTCCGCTTCTTGTAGAAGTTTCAATATCATTTATACATCATTTCATACATCTAAACTATAAGCATATTGAAATTTTTGTTGCTACCTATCACCACATATATGGCTGCGCAATTTACACTAAGGCTAAGGCTCCACGGGCGAGAAATTAACGCTAGCAGTAGCAGTAAAACGAACTTAAGGTTCCGCGGAACGGAATAGGAATAGCCGAACTGTACCGACTACAGGACTTGTGCGTAGTCGGTTCAGTTTGGCTATTCCCATTCCGTTCCGCGGAACCTTAAGGCTACGGCTCCACGGGCGGGAAATTGACGCTAGCAGTAGCCGTAAAACGAACTTAAGGTTCCGCGAAACGGATAAGGAATAGCCGAACTGAACCGACTACGCACAAATCCTGTAGTCGGTTCAGTTCGGCTATTCCTCTTCCGTTGCGCGGAACCTTAAGTTCGCTTTACGGCTACTGCTAGCGTCAATTTCTCGCCCGTGGAGCCGTACGCTAAGTTCATTTTACTGCTACTGCTAGCGTCAATTTCTCGCCTGTGGAGCCGTAGCCTTAGCATCAAAATTAACGCACCACCTTAAAAACGGGATATATTTGATGTCTCGTAGTTCTTAAACGTGTTGTTCAATTTTAGTTATTTTTTTAGAATATTATAGCTTTGTTCTTCGAGAATATCGATGTAATAATATTATTGCTAAAGAGGTAAGTGTCATTGTATACCGGGTATAAAAATGATAGTGTGTTTTTTCCTCAAAGTTTGGAACGCTCTGTGGAATATTCTAGCGTATATAAAATGTTTAAATTAAAACTCAACTGTAGCCTTAGGCGTTCTTAATATTTTGCTTTTTGATTAATTCGCTTATGTGGAATAATAAAAAAGTTAGGTACTTTAACAACTAGCCATGTTATTCATCAATACAGGGTGTTTCTAAATAAGTACGACAAACTTTAAGGGGCAATTCTGCATGAAAAATAATGACATATAAACATAATATGTCCACAAATGCTTAGTTTCCGAGATACGGGATGTTAAATTTTCTCTTTTCTCTCCCCGGGTGTCACCCTGCCCCTCCGCCCCACCCTAGCTACGCCACTGTATACACACCAATGGTGAATATAAAATTCTTAATTTTATGTCAAAAAATGCGCAATAACTACCTCTTAAAACCTACCAAATTTCAGTTGCATATCTCAACCAGTTTTAGAGCAATAAATAAATCGTCAGTTTGTAAGAAAAAATTCAATATCCCGTATCTCGGAAACAAAGCATTTGCGTACATAGGGTAGACTTTGTTTTTTGAGCTATTCCCCACTTACTGTGGAAATATTAATTAAATCGATGTAGTAGGATGGAACTGGAAGCCAAATACCCTCATTGACAGCCCTATAACAGTCATTTCACAATGTGGAAATATAAGAGCAAGAACTAAAATGGTGAAAAACTTGTAGAATGTTAGACGAGAACAGCTTAAGCCTCACGTTTAATGCTAACGAGAGGGGAACGTTCAGATGTGCAGCGTGGAATGAAGATTACAACTTTGTTGGTGCTTTTGGACCCAAAATTGCCAAAATCAACCAATGAGTCTAACCGAAAATATCGGAAAATTCTCCACACCTCCAGCACGTCCAGTGAAATAGGCCAGATTCTGGGGGTTTGTAATGAATGGATGCAGCAATTGATCATTTGTACCAGCTACTCTACGGTTATTGGTCCAAAATTTTTTATTGGTTCTGTTATTATTTCATCCAGATCATCCGCTTTATTATCATTCATATGGTGAGTCGTGCTTTTCCTCTCCCCCAGACAAAAGGGGGCATCTAGAAAACACTTTTCTTAATTGATATTTCGTTGGACTCTCAACTTGTTCTTACGTATGATATCGACTTACGGTTCGGTAGAAGACAATAAGTTATTTACTAGAAGATCTAGAAATAAGCAGATCATTAAAAAGAAACCCTCAAAACTATGTTAACACTCATATTCAATTAAATTTAGAATTTGATAATATCTTTAAAAAATTGTATTCTTGAGTTTTCTTTCATTGATTACATATTAGTGAAATATTTGAAATTTGAATTAATCTATTAATAATGTTGTTAATTTTATAAAATAACAGCTTTCGAACTCTGAACTTGGCAAATGAGACTTCTCCTTCGTTTGTTTTCATCTAATTTCTTTTACACTTGGTCAAGCTATAACAGTTATATTTTGGAAAGAATTTTGATAATTTATATACACGTTAACATTTCACTTTCACATTATATTAATAATTATATTTTTTAAAGTTTAACTTTAAAATTTAGTATTTTCACTTAACATTCATTTAACCTAAACATGGCATTTCAGTCATTTTCAATTTTTAATTATTATTTACCAATATAGAGTGCGCATTGGACAGTGTTTCCAATTGAACGCTTCCTTCTTTATCATTTTAATGAATCGCTTAGTCTAAGAGCTAGTGAACCCTCCGACTAACGGTCGTCCTGTAAGGCTAGAAATTTGTCTAGTGGTAATTCATAGCACACCAAGGCTAAAAACCATGACCTGGCAGGCATCAGCCGTGCACGTGTATCTACCAGGTGAATCGAAAAGTGCAAATTTAGGGGGTAAAATAAACTTTCTCTTGTAAAGTTTAAATTTAAGTATGTGTTTGACTAAGTCATTTAGAAAAAATGTATACAATGACAGGCGATTCTGAAGAGCATAAGATCTTGCCAGGCGAGGGGAAAGATTAGGGGTTTTTCCTAAAATTATTTTTTTTTGCATCGAACAAAGTTTTTTTAAGTTTTTTGAATCATTCCAAACAGAAAAGGTCTTTGGTGATTTTTCTCTTAGGTTAACAGTTTTTGTTTTATAAGCGATTAAAAATTTAGAAAATTGTGAAATCGGCCATTTTTAACCCTAACTCGGACAGATATTCTTTAAACATTGATTGATGAAATCCCGAAGAGTTTTTTGCAATACAATATTGAAAACCTCTTTGTTTTTTAATTGCTAATCAAGCGGGCGCGACACTGTAGTGGAAGTGAGGACGTTTGAGTTTGCATAAATTCATTGGGTCTATTGAATAAAAAGAAGTATTTGCTTTTACTTCCTCGTATTTAAGTATTGACTTAATAGTAGTTGAACAAAGCATTAAAGAAATGACTTTATTCAATTACTATTAAGTAAATACTTAAAAATTTGTAAGTAAGAGCAATTACTTCTTTTTATTCAATAGACCCATTATCTCGAGAAAGGGCAAATTTAAAGAGAAATCCTCAGGTTGGTCGATTTTTTTCTTAGATTAGGACTTTTTGGCATAAATATAATACTAGTGACGTCATCCGTCTGGGCGTGATGACGTAATCGATGATTTTTTAAATGAGAGTAGGTGTTGTTTGATAGCTCATTTGGAAGGTTATTTAATTTTCTATTCAGTAATATAGACATTAACATAATTAGTTATACAGTGTGTAGAAAAAAAAATTTATTAAATTAATTTAGACAAAAAGAAGAAAAAAATTGTTTGTACACCCTGTATAAATAATTATGTTAATGTTTATACTACTGAATAGAGAATAAATAACCTTTCAAATGAGCAATCACACAACCGCTACTCTCATTTAAAAAATCATCGATTACGTCATCACGCCCAGATGGATGACGTCACTAGTATTATATATATGCCAAAAAGTCCTAATTTAAAAATAAAAATGTACCTGTCTGAGGATTTCTCTTCAAATTTGCCCATTCTCGAGATAATGAATTTATGCAAACTCAAACGTCCTCATTTATACTACAGTGTCGCGCCCGCTTGATTAGCAATTAAAAAACAAAGGGGTTTTCGATATTGTATTGCAAAAAACTCTTCGGAATTTCATCGGTAAATGTTTAAAGAATATCTACCTACCTTGGCAACATCGAAACTTTTAGTTAAATCTCCGATTTAGTGTTCAAAATTTCCGATTTCACAATTTTCAAAATTTTTAATCGCTTATATAACAAAAACTATTAACCTAAGAGAAAAGTCACTAAAGACCTTTTCTCTTTGGAATGATTCAAAAAAACCTAAAAAAACTTTTGTTCGAAGCAAAAAAGATAATTTTAGGAAAAACCCCTAATCTTTCCCCTCGCCTGACAGGGTCTTATGCTCTTCAGAATCGCCTGTCATTGTACACATTTCTTCTAAATGAGCTACTCAAACACATACTTAAATTAAAAACTTTACAGGATAAAGTTTATTTTACCCCCTAAATTTGCACTTTTCGATTCACCTGGTAGATACACGTGCACGGCTGATGCCTGCCAGGTCATGGTTTTTAGCCTTGTTGTGCTATGAAATATCACTAGACAAATTTCCAGCCTTACAGGACGACCGTTAGTCGGAGGGTTCACTAGCTCTTAGACTAGTTCACTTGAATATACAATGGTGTAGCGCAGCCATATTGTCTTTAAAAAGAATGCAGATGTGATTTTAATAATTGTAAAGAGTTTTTACACCCTATATCTGACGCATAGCCTAGTATCTATCCATTTTTAATATGTTGTTTGGCAGTTACTCTTCTATGAAGGATTTATACCTATAAGACATAAGTTTTTCAATCTTGTATTTTTACAAAAAATATCTTTTAGGAAGAACTTAAATGTCCTTTTAGAAAGCTCTGATGATGGCACGTGATGTGCGGAAAGTACTCAGCTAATTTTAATAAAAAAATTTTACACGCTTTCAATTTTTTTTGAGAACATACACCTGTTTGCCGGTTTGACCTGCTTAGAAGTGTGTACAAGTCATACAGTCTTTTACAATAAGTTATTTGATTGGGTGTAACTTCCATCAGGGTGGGTACCGGGGCAATAGAATCGTTGCCAAGGTTTAAAATTTTAATTTCTTAGACACTTTTGCTGTTTTGTTTCATGTCCAGACTCGTCAGCAGTGGATATAACATGTGGCACGTCTATATTGCTTCCGAAAGAGGTATTCTCATATCTTTTAAGTTGGGGTTCAGATACTTTATTTACTCCACTATATATTCAGTTTGGCCACCTCTAGGTATATTTTTCATACTTTGTTTTACGATTTGATCAAACTTAACGTGATTCAGGACATGGTTGCAACTTCTTAATCTAAGGCCCCAGAGAAATTTTTCCAAATTTTGCATTTCGAAGTTGATCCTTGGTTATGGGTAAGTTTTACAGGCAAGTTATTGATCTGTGTTGTATTTTTCAGGAGAGGGACTTTCAAAAGATTTTTATTACCTGTTGACTAATCAGTTGCTTGTTGTAAGTTCATCCTTTTTGTTTATTATTCTAGTTCTTCCACATTGGAGTCCGTCTCGTTATAACCCCATGTGATATTCTGGTAGTTGAAATTAGCCAGTATGTATTTTATTGGCTGTAAGTGAAAGCTAGTTAAATTTATTTTCGCAGCAAAAGTCAGCGTTTGGCGGTTTATAGACGGAAGTTACCAAACAGAAATTTAACTCCATTGTGAGGATCACGATGTCATCTAGATTTATTAAAGATATCGAGGCTACCCTAACATCTGGTCTAACAAACACTGCGCTAACATACCGATTATGGTTTCTCGGATATAAACTTCATATAGGTACCTCAAATCCTTGGTCTGTGGCTTGCAGTACTTCGATGGGTTTCTTGTGCAAATAGGACATCAATACCGTGGTCTCTGCTTATATTAGATAACAGACGTATCAACAGACCATTAATTAATTGATAAAGTCTGCTTTGCATCTGTGTTAATGCACTAGTGTTGAAAGGACTAGCGAGCATTACTTGTTTCTAGGGGTCGCCGATTTGTTTCCACTGGTAAACACAATCTACATGGAGGTTCCTTTTATGAACCTGGTATTTTCTATGATGGTTTATTCGATCTATCACATTTTTAATATGCAATCATAAGATCAAAAACTTTCCCTTTTGGTTCTCTTTGTTGATGGATATTACAGTCGTCTGTTTCCTAACCTATATATTGCTTGATGTCTCGTGAAGCGTAACCGTACAGGCTTAAAAGCTCTTCTGCATATTTTAATTGTTTTCCCATTCATTCAGGTTGAGATGTGTGGGTAGCATGGTACACTAAGTTATTTACAACTGTCGATGTTTATTTTGGACAGTGACGAGTTTTGATGAAATCTGTTTTGAATGATGAAAACTCACACAGTTCAATCTTTTTCCCTTCCTGACCCTGAAAATCTAAATGAATACTTTGTTAATGTGAGCAAAAATATAACATCAACTATTCTGTCAAACAAGATCCCATTTCCTATCTCCCTAATTCAAGGAAGTTCTCGAATTCATTCTTTATCAGACCAGTCGATAACTTTGAACTGATTCAAACAATCAATAGTATCAAAAGCAAATCATCCTGTAGTACTGACGGACTATCTACAAAAATTCTCTCAAATCTCACAGAAAATGTGTTGGAATTTCTCGTCTCACTAATTAATGATTCCGTTGAAAAGGTATATTTCCAGAGTGCTTAAAGACAGCCATTATTACCCCTCTTCATATGGGTGGTGAAAAATCTAATGCCTGCAATTATAAACCTATTACCTTACTACCGGTACTCTCCAAAATTATTAAGAGACTCATAAAAACTCAACTTATGTCCTTTCTCGTTGATAACAACATTGTATTACACAATCAGTTCGGCTTTTTAACTAATAAATGAACCACTGATGCCATGTTTTCTGTACTATATGAGGTTTACCAAGCATTAAACAATAATCTTTAAACTTCCACTGTTTTCTGTGACTACGCCAAAGTTTTTGATTTTGTAAATCACGACATTTTGATAAAAAAATTAAATTTCTACGGAATTCGAGGTATTTGTTTGAATTGGTTCCAATTCTACTTGGATAATAGGAAACAACTGGTTAGAGCAAATGAGACTGACTTTAGTCTCAAAAAAAGATATGGGGAGTACGACAAGGTTCAGTATTGGCTCCTCTACCTTTCCTTATCTTTATAAATGACATAATGACACTCACTTAAAAATCGATGGAAAAATTTTTTTTTGCTGATAATACCAGTATCACTTGGAGCAATTCAACTATTGCAACTCTTCATGCAACTATAACTTTTGATCTACTTACAATAAAAAACTGGTCTGACTCTACTTTACTCTCTCTAAACGTGGATAAGATAGTAGCATTATCATATAAAGGAGGACTTAAACTCTTGCTTCTTAATAACAGCCATTTCAGTACCGTTAATTCTGTAAAATTTCGTGGTATTTTTTAGACAGCAACCTCAAATGGTACCTTCATATCAATTCGTTAAGTAAGAAACTCGTTTCAGCTTGTTATGCAATAAGATCAGTTTCAAGGGAAATCAAATTAGCATCGTCTAAAATAACATATTTTTCGTTGTTCGAATCTCATCTTCGATATGGTCTTCCTTTTTGTGGTTCTAGTACAGCTGCTCAATCTGATGTTATTTTTAAACTGCAAGAACAATAAGATATTAGCTCAGGCCTCAGAAGAACAACACATTGCAGAAGTTACTTCAGAGATCACGGAATTTTAACACTTCCATCTTTATATATTTAGAAACGGTTTGCTTAATTAGTAAACACCTTCATGTCTTTCCAGCTAGACCTAATCATATCTACTCCGCCAGTAATTCAACCTTTGATATTTATTTACCGATCCCGTTCACTGAGTTAGTAAAGAAATATATATTATATTCTGTAAAAAAATTATACAACCATCTCTCTCTACAACTTAAATAAAACTTATTTCTATTCTATGCTATTCTTGATGAGATGAAACAATATAAAGAATCGATATTGATAATTTTAACAACTTCACATTTGACAATTATCCAAAAAATATGAACAATACAAAATCCGTTCCAAAAAATTTAATTAAACTTACACAACCCTTCGTAAGACCGGTCCTGTAAGGAATCCATGGCTGATAAAAGGATATACATACAAGAAAATATCAAAAGGCAAATTTGTTTTGAGAGGACTTAAGCAAAAGAAGACTTGACTAAAAAAGAAATTACTACTCAGGAGGGTGAAAATAACAACGAAGTCTCCTTAAAAGAAAAATATAATTAGAAATATGGAACAAGGAAATCAAACGAAATGAAAGGCGAGGCCGTATTCATTCTTTCTTTTGAGGAGGAGACTGACGGAGAGTTGCCTCAATGGAAAACTCATCTAGTTATTTAATGTTAACAAGGGATCTGTCCATCAGAGAATAAAAACAAAACTACGTCCGTATTTGAAACGAAAGCACAGAACTTTAAGGCATTTATTTATTAAAATTAAATTAAACGAAAACTTATATTATGTTAGACTACATTGAAAAAAATAAAACTTAAAGAAGGAAAATGTATTAAACAATAACATAAATTTGTTTTAGTCCGTTCTTTAACGGTAAAATATTGCAAAACCTCTAAATTTTAAAGAACCGCTTGGATTGACATGAAATTTGGCATACACATAGCTAACAAGTCAAAGAAAAAAGTGATATTGTGCCGATATAAGCTTTTGCCCTGGGAGTGAAAAAATATTCCTCCAAAGAAAGTCAGCAAATGGATAAACTGGCTAATTTTAAGTAACTTTTGTTCAATAGAGTTTTTTCACTAAGTCAATACTTTTCGAGTTATTTGGCAGTGAACATGTTCATTTTTTCAACAAAATAACTACGCTTTTAGACGGTTTTTCGCAAATAACGCAAATAGTAAGTATTTTGTCGAAAAAACATTCTTAGCAAAAATATAGCCTGTAAAAAATTTAAAAAATGGTGTATATATCACGTCTCTACACCTAGTAGAAGCAGAGTTATAGCTAATAAAAAATAGGATCATATTCGTCAAATTCCAAATGGAATATTTTACGTGAAATAACCAAAAATGAAGCATATTTCGGGGAAAACTTATAACAACTTATTTAAAGTGTTTAAAAAAAGCTTCACTTTTGTTTTATAAAAAAAATTTCTAGCATCAAAATTAAACAAGTTACGCTCAAAATAAAGTTAGTTCCTTTTGGTTTTGGTAAAAAAATCGAGAAAATGATCCACTAATTAGTATCTTAAATGAACTTAATCGTTACGACTTCACAAGTTTCTTGATTCATGTATATATTGTTTATATGATCTGTAAGTTTCATCGGTTTAAAGTCCGTATTATTGAAAGGGCTGTAGTTAAAAGGGGTTGAACGAGTCACTGATCATCACGAATGTATGCAAATTTAGAAACACCAAATCTTAATCAATTTTTGTCTAACAGAAAAACAAAAAAATACATGATATTCAGAAAAGCAAATCTGACTTTTTGTTTTTCGGGATTTTTGGTATCTCTAACAATTTTTAAGTTATTTTGAAAAAAAGCATATTTTTCAAAATTTAAATTTTTAAAATTTTTATTTTGAAACCAATTTTTTTCAAAAATAAGCACTTTGAATCGATGAAACTTACAGATCATATAAACACAACATAAGTAAAATAATTTGTGGAGCGGTAACGATTAATTTAATTTATGTTGCTAATTAGGGGGTGGTATTCCCGATATTTTTTTTGCAAAAACAAAAGGACCAACTTTATTTTGAGCGTAACTTGCTTAAATTTAATGCTAGAAACTTTTTGTGAAAACAGAAATAAAGCTTTTTTAAACACTTTAAAAAAGTTATAATAGATTTTCCCCAAAAAGTGCTTAATTTTTTGGATATTTCACGTCGAAATATTCTGTTTGAAATTTGGTGAATATGAATCTATTTTTCATTGGCTATAACTCTGGTTCTACGAGATCCAGAGACCTATCGCGTACACAATTTTTTAACTTTTTTATAGGCTGTATTTTTGCTAAGAACGTTTTTTTCAACAAAATACTTACTTTTTTTCGTATACATATCACTTTTTTTCTTTGACATGTAAGCTATGCTTATGCCAAATTTCAAGTCAATCAAAGCGGTTCTTTAAAATTTAGAGTAAAAACCGTGAAAGAATGGACTATTTGTTTTCATTCTTTAAATACTCATTGTTTTTATATGTATTGTTATATTTCTATTTGATATGAAAATTAAATTTTGATAATTATAAACAGAATTCAATTTAATATAAAATATTTTCAATTTTCTCAACCACGGGCATATAAATTTAGAACAACCTGTATACAACAAATTGTTATATTTAATTTTAAGAAGTGATTAGAAGAAGCATACGAAACTCGGGACAATGCGCTTAGAATAAACAAAGTGAATGGCGCGTACCATTATCGTTGTTCGCGGAAGGTTCGATCATTAGCCTATGCTAAATAAGACTCAGTTGAAATAGATAATAGTTCATTATCGTTGTTCGCGGAAGGTTCGATCATTAGCCTATGCTAAATAAGACTCAGTTGAAGTAGATAATAGGTCATTAAATTTTGTAAATAGTAGAAAGTAATTTTAGAATGGGAATTAACTATTTTTTTTTGAAATCCATTAAGCATATTTAGAAAGATTAAAAATTGGTTTTGAGGAATACTGCGAATGAGAGTTGGTGGTGGAAGGTTGATTTGTGAATCTGGAAGGGATATTTAGAAAGTAGGGGAATGAATGAAAAAGATAGATCAGAATGTTTTCAGCTGTCGAGAAGTGAAGTCCAGTAGTAGACGGTAGTGTACGGAGAGTGAGAAAGCCGGTGTAGTTCCGTGAGTGTGGAGTATCTATCGTGGAACGAGAGGTAGGCCAGGTTGAGAGTAAAGAACATCCTTGAGCCAAGAGTTCCCGGTAGCTGATTGCAGTTTCGAAAAAGGTAGAACACAGCATCACGACAGAAGCAGGAACGAGAGCTATACGAGCTAGTTTCAAAGGAGAACATTACTGGAAGCCAGGACGAGGTTTTGATCGCAGCCAAGGATAGCAGGAAACGGGTCTTGTGTGAAGACATTCTCAGTTCACCAGAAAAAGGTCAGTCTCATTTGTTTGGACATGAATGTATGGGTTTTTCGTATTAAATACCACATTTAAAATTGAAGAACATAATCAATAATATCAGAAAAGCTTCATCAAACTTAAATAGAATTGTTGCTAATAAATCATAATAGTTAAATGTTAATAAAAACTTTCAATTGGAAACCAAAAGGAAATAAGATTCCCATGTGTAAATGTTATGTTTAAGAATAATAAGATATAGCAAATATTAAGCAGTGATTGCCATTTAAATAAAATAAACAATATTTTGATTATAATTGTAACCCATATGTGTGTATTATTTTACTCTTTTCTTTCCTATCCCGATTAGGAACCATTGAGAAATACTTAGAAGCCACGTAAGTAAGTAACTAATTTTATAAAAAGCCCTGAGATTGAAAACATATTGATATGTGATCTGGTAAATTAATTAGATTATTATTAATGCATTGATTAAATTAAATGACATATAAGAATATTATCTCATATCAATAATCAAGATCACATCAACTGTCGTCCAACGTGGAAAGCGTTGAAAAGTATTTCTAGTGGCAAATTTGAAGGATAGAAAGAGTAAAGCCGGTATTTGAAAATTTATATGCCTGTGGTAAAAAGTGAGATACTTACATTTGATAACATAAAATTTTAGATCTCTTTAGGTACAAATTTTACATAACTGATTTAATATTTTATTTTTACGATATTTACATTTGATATATTTATTGACAATTTATAATATTTTGGGTGAGAAAAAGTCGTCTTGGTAACATACTAGTAAAATTTCATATTTGGCGGGGACAGTACTTCTTGAAAACAAATGTCTGTGACAAGAAGCCAAAGCAAAGACAACAAAAAACAAAAAGAACATTCAGACCAAGAAGATATTTTAGACACGACAATCATGGCATCAGAACAGCAAGAATTATCAGGAATAGATAAACTATTACAACTGATGCTGTAACAACTAATGTAACAACTAGCTGATGATTTTCTGTTGGAGTGAATGAAAAGGGAGTGGTAAACTCCAACAGAAGTAGTAAAAAGAAGAAGATCTACTTAATGTAGCCAAAGGACAAAAATGTGTGGCTTCTCCGTTGAAGAAGCTGGAGTAACTAAAATACAACTTTGTAGTAGTATTTGTATGGAAGGATGCCAAGACAAAGAATATCGAATTGATACAGGACTAGAGATGAGAAATCATTAATAGATAGATATAACTTGAATGGCTAGCTAAATATGTATGAGAAGGGCCACTTGACACTCAAGGAAGGATTCGGCCAATTTGCACGGCTATTTTTGGCCAGACAATAGATTAAAGGAAGTGACAATGATGGCTCGAAAAGAAGATATGAAGATAATGTTCAGAAAATAGATAGAGTAAATATAATAATATACTGAAAATAGAATGAATTTTTGGGCGCCAGAAGAAGGATAACTAGGTTAACGCTCTTCCAGGTATTCTACGCTGCTATAGAGTATGTTAAATTTGTAGTACAAGTATGTGAAAAGTTATTAAAGATTATTAAATTATAAAATATACTACTAAAAATAAAGGAGTAATAAGAAAAAAAAAATCACAATAAATGTATATTTATTGAATGTAACTACTAGATCTTTTTAACAATCTCTGAGTTAGGACAAGTAACTAGTGTGTAACTCTAACATGACAGGAAAAAGTGATACTAGTGAAAGTCAATTACAAAATCATCATACAACTATGATCTAAGAATACTCTTTATAAGGTTAGAAAAACTGACTACGGGTACCTCTAATACAGGAAGTACAACTTACAACTAGGTTAGTAGAACCCTCACCAAATAATAATTGTACGTTTATAATACGTACACCTTAATTAAATACTACCTGATACTATATATAACATATAAATACCTCACTGTGAGTGGGACAGGCACAAGCCTTATTGAATAAATAAACCTACGAGTGGATACACAGATCCTTTTCCTAACTCGTGGTTTATAATAGTAATAATAACAAGTGAAACCAAAAACTAATCTGAGGGATTAGAATCCAGAAGTTCATATGAATTTAATAAATTAAAGTTAAAGTTAAATAAAGTTAATAAGTTAAAGTTAAGTAAAGTTAATAAGTTCAAGTTAAATAAAGTTAATAATTACAATTTTGACTAATATGTGAAGTTAATTTTTAAAAATTTAATTAAACATATACTAAAATAATGGAATGAGTTTAAATAATTATACAAAAGTGGAACACAGCCTAAAAATAATCAAGATAAGAGTACCGACTACTATTATCAGGGAAAATATCTGAGCTCAGAAATTTATACCTTTATAGATTGCAGAGTGTTGGGGAACGCTATCAATTAAATATTATGTTGTAAAGAAAAAAAACCTATAAAAATATAAAGCAGGAAAAATGTGTGTGCAATTGAACTATAAAAAAAAATGTACTAAATATCACAAAACCAGTCTGTCTTTAATAAGAGCACAGTAAATGTTCCCAAACAAACCACTCTTTCCTAATCTTGAAGTTGATGTAATGAGCACCCAAGGGTGCTAACTCTCGCTAGCAGCTGTCCTGCTGGAGGTACAGGAGAGGAAGACTGGTAGAAAGCAGCTGAAGGTACTCAAAACTGTTGGAAAGCAGCTGGAGGTACTCAAAAAAAGAAAATGTGGAAATAATCCAGGCTGGTCGCCTATTGATTGTTTCTCTCTGTGTGGTCTGGCCTTGGTGTTGTTGTAGGGTGGCTTTAAGATTTCATGGTAGGTGCTAAAAAAACACAGTGTGGTGTTACTACCAATCTACCAATGTCAAAAAAAAGAAGCAAGAGATACGAGGAGGTGTTTTTATTCCTATGGGAATAAGAAGAAATAGGTCATTAAGTCCAAAAACTTGAATGACTAGACAGCTTGACCTTTTATCAGGTTGCTATCAGATGACCTTGGTCAAATAACACAAGTAATTTCCAATTGAAATACAAAATATAATTACTGTGAAAGAATATTTTATTATAATATATACACCGGTATATAGATATATTATACAAGGATGAAATATAGTAAGACTAAGCGATGGATACTTATTTGATCATCGTTCAAAAGATAGGAGTTCTGTAGACTTGAAAGGAATATAAAAAATGGAGTTTAAATTAGCTCTATTTTCCAACTGGAAGCACAAATTAACAACGAATATTGAATTATCTCTAGATGAGTTTGATCCATGAAAATAAAACATAAAAACCATGAAAATAGACTATGTGAAACTTAGTTAGCAAATGTCAAGGACTTCCAAAATGGCTGAATAAAATACTTAATAAAATGTGTATTTACCGGGGTAGAACTCATTGGATATAGTATGCTCTAAAATTCTTCAAATCCACTGCTGCTGGATAACTTCACTATACTTTTATTGTAATATTTAATCAATTTGGAACTGAGAATTAGAGGTGAATAATTGAGTCTAATGACCCCGCACACTACGATTCAGACCGAACACTCGAGAAACAATGGCAATCCAAGGCTCACGTTCACAGCTGAATCCTTCGTACCCCTCTACTAAGCATTGGCTGTCAAAGTGGGGAAACCAATGTTGCCACGTTTTAAATGTGACGTCATCAAGCATTTAAAAATTCTGAGATGGGTTTAAGTTCTATTTGAATAAACATTGAAAGAAAATAATTCTGAAAATAATTAAATAATATTTTGGATAGTTAAATAATATCTTCCCATCAATAATCGATTCTATAAGGGGCGGAACGTCACATTCCCTTTCAACCACCAGAAAAAAAATTTTATTTAAAAATTTTTTTTTTTTTTTTTTTCAAAATATTAAACTAGAGTAGTAGTGCTTAGTGTATCATTCCCCGTTGATTCGCAAGATTACAAATAATCACCACTAATAATCAAGGGAAAGTAGGATGGTCACTGCAGCAAATAACGGAAATTGCAAAATATGACCCGAAGTCCTAGTAAAAGTGCTAAAGATGAGACATAATTTATAATGACAAATAAGTGTCGAATTGGCAGTAAATCCAAAGTTGAACTATCCATGGACATCAGATTTATAAGGAGTATATCCAAGGACGAACAACCAGGCAAAGGTGAGAGCCAATTCATACCATAACGCAAGTACATATACTAAAGTCACCAATGAAATCAATAACTATAATAAGTGAAGAATCAAACACTCAATCCTAAATTGGACTAGCAATGGACACCAGATTCGTAATAGCATATCCAGAGAAGAACAACTAGGAATATTTATAGAATAATTTTCACCAATACCAACTAATATAAATAGTGAACATACCAAAGGAATGCAAACACATTAACCAAAATAAATGTGGAATCAGACACTCAATCCAAAGTCAGACTATCAATGGACAACAGATTCACAAAAGCATATCCAATGAAGAACGACCAGGAAGATTTATGGACCAATTCTCACTAATACTAAATAACTAACTAAATTAGCTCTAGATCTACCCTCATCCGGTAATATGAGCCTATCGAAACTAAATAGTAAAAATAAAGGATGAACTTATAAGTTCTATGACTCCATGGTAAATACAAAATATGACGGGAACGAGCTCCCAATCTTTCATAAGACTGTATATTCATGTGAACATACATAGGATTATCCAGGAGATATTCCTGAATCTAAGCAACAATTAATGCCTAAGGAAAGAAGAGGGAATCTACTAAAAAGAAAATCAATAATTTGTCCCAGTGGGTTAATCACTAACATTACGACTCTACGTCTATGGAAAGTCAAGCATCTATATACTATGAACTAAGAGACATAAAATAAGCAAACTAGACTTCCCTATTATCGTGTGAAAATGTGCCTGGAATATTTGGAACAATTGCACAAGAATGGTTAGGAAGTGTTGTACACCATTTCCCAACCAGAAATATTATCATGGATAAACATCTGCCTACTCTGACAAGAAAGACATGGATTACGAAATCGGATAGCAGTGATCAGTTGCTGAACTTCGAACCCACGTATTCACCAACTTTGAGCATTAACAGACTAGTTCATAAGAAGAAATATGAAGGACTCAAGAATTCATTTATAAATCAAAATTCCAAATTCATTCCAGAATCATCCTGTGGAGGAAGTAAGAATCCGAATTAATATAAAGTATTTAAGGTACCTGTGACAAATATCAATAAAGTAACCCAATAACAAATTAACAACCACAACTTCTTTCCAATATGGCAAATCCAATGACATGATATAAAAACAATAAAAAAAAATAATAGGTATGTAATCAAATATCCAAGATATAACACATAATCTAAGATATGGTAGTGTAACATAGCTCCATCTATATTAAGCAAGAATACTTGTATGAGCCCACACATCCAAATATCTTAATATATAATAATCAACAGCCCTTTTATTCTGAGAGGTTGAGTACAAACCTAAGAGTACAAGTGGAGGTTATTAACTTGGTAATACTACTGGCTGGATTAGTATTTGAGAATATTTGTCGATAATGACTCAAATGCAATCTATAATACAAAAAAATAATAATAAACTCATACAAGCGGTATTACACAAGAATTCGGTACCTAATAACTAATACGTGAGAAATCATCAAGCCATGCCGAAGGATAAAAATTGCTATGGTCAGGCATTATCTGGTGATTAACAATTTAAACTAAAATACTATACCATAATAAAACTAATTAAAGGCAAACACAGGAAGATATTAGCTTAAACAACCCTGTTAAGCTAATCTTCTTCCGATGAAGTTGAAGAATCCACATCGTCCATGGTGTTGTCAGGCAGTAAATCCTTTACATGAAATTGACCAATTCGCTTATTAGTCGAATTGTCCTTTAATTCATAAATCAAAGGAGATATTACCCTTGAGACAGTACATGGGACATATTTCTGGCAAAACTTTGCAGAAATGGCATCACCCTTATTGGATTTGACAAAATTGCGCTTTAAGACTCGATCACCAACAAAGAATCGCAGATCTCGTTTCCTCAAATTATAGTGCTGCTGGTTCCTTAGGTAAGAAGTTTTTAACTTCTTCCTAATGTCTGCGAAAATATGAGGTAACGTCTGGAGATCATCTAAGCGATGAAGTTTCTCAGATATTTGAGGAAGATTTTCGGAATTGTCTGAAATTACACCAAAATAATCACCTGATAAAGCCACATTCCTACCAAAATTCAAATATGCTGGAGAGCACTGGGTAACTTCATGGACAGAAGTCCTTATGGCTTGAGCTATGGAATGAATATATTGATCCCAAGCTCTGTGATCAGGGTAAGTATAGGACCTTAGAGCTGTGACAATACTGCGATTTACTCTCTCAGTATGATTTGCTTGTGGATGGTAGGCAGCATTATAAAAGGTCTTTTGAACCTTATATTTAGCTAGAAGATCTTTAAAGGCCTTCGATACAAACTGAGGACCGTTGTCACATGACACAATTTGAGGAACACCATACACCAAAAAGACTTGTTCCTCCAAATATTTTAAAATTGCTGGAGTTGTGGCCTGGCGAAGGGGACAAACTAAAGGAAATTTAGTGAAATAATCCACAACTACCAGGCAATAGGTATTACCCTTGTAACTCCGAGGATAAGGTCCAATGAGATCCATTGAGATCATCTGCCAAGGAAAATTTATGTTCCTGAAGGAACCCATAAGTCCAGCCTGTGGTAGGTTACTTGGTTTACAAGTAGCACAAACCATGCATTTAGAAATGTACCTTTTTATAGACTTCCGCATACCAGGCCAATAATATAATTCGGCAATACGGTGATAAGTCTTATAAAAACCAAAATGACCCGCCGTAACTTCATCATGAAACATATGCAGAATATTTTCCCTATTTGGCGTAGGTACAACTATTTTCCACTCCGACATATTGGATAAGGACTCTATCGGACTTAAGATGTGTTTGTACAGAATATTATTCTCTACCTTAAAATCAGGATATTTTTGTGGGTCTTGAGTGACCCTATCAATCATATTCTGATACCACATATCAGGACTTAAAGAGGACAGATCTAGGACATTAATATCATGGACACGTGAAAGAGCATCTGCGACCACTACCCCGTTTGCCTTTCTATGGACAATCTTATATGAATAGGCAGCCAGTTTGCATATCCATCGAGAAAGCCTCTGTGAAGGGTTTTTCATACTATGAAGCCATACTAAGGAACTATGATCAGTAATTATAGTGAAATTACGACCTTCCAGATAATAACGAAAAGCTTCTAACCCATGGATGATAGCTAAGAGTTCTTTCTCCGTAGTTGAATAGTTTTTCTGGGCCTTGTTCAACTTCTTACTAGTGTACGCTATGGGGTGTTCGGAGCCATCTTTCAACTGAAATAATACGCCTCCAGAAGCTGTATTAGAGCAATCTGTCATTAGATAAAAATGCTCATCAAAATTAGGTGACATCATAACCGGAGCGCTCGTTAAAGCATCTTTAACGCGCCTAAAAGCTTCGTCAGCCTCAGGAGTCCAAGTAATGGTCTGTCCCTTTTTCCTGTTCTTCAAAAGATCAGTAAGAGGTGACAACAAAGTAGAGTAGGACGGTACAAATCGCCGATAATAGCCACACATTCCCAATATCCTACGGACTTGGGTGGTGGTCTTTGGTATAGGAAAATTTTTGATAGCAACTATTTTCTCAGGATCAGTCCTCAGCCCCTGGTTATCCACAACATAACCCAAGAACTTAAGACTAGGGCGACAAAACTGACATTTATCCAGATTGACCGTTAGATTAGCTTCCTTAAGACGTAAAAATAACTTATCTAAAATTTCCATATGAAGGGAAAAATCAGGAGTGACAACCAAAATATCGTCTAAATAATAGAAAACATAGGGCTCTAACGGTGGACCAATGACTAAATCCATCAGACGACACATTGTCTGAGGAGCAGAAACAAGACCGAAAGGCATGGTGACAAACTGGAATAATCCTTTACCACTGACAGCAAAAGCAGTATACTTCTTGCTCTCTTCACTCAGTGGGATCTGTAGGAAGGCCTTAGACAAATCAATAGAAGAGATGTATTTGGCATTCTGAAGTTTGCTCAAAATCACATCTATTCTGGGGATAGGATAAGCATCCCTGTTAGTTGTGATACTGTTTAGTTTTCGACCGTCAAAGCAGATCCTGAAGGATCCATCCTTCTTCTTCGTTAACCAGAGCGGAGAACAGTAGGACGATGTTGAAGGTTCTATGATATTTAAAGCAAGCATCGAATCTACTTCCTTTTCTAAATCTGCCTGCCAGGCTTGAGGTATGGGGTACTGATATCATCTGAAAGGAGTGGGATTTCCCACTTCGATAGTGTGAGAGATTAACGACGTACGACCTAGTTTGTCTTTTGAAGAAAGAGTAGTAAATTTAGAGATCATACTCTCTAATTGCCTTTGTTCAGAGCTTGATAAACTAGCAAAATCGTGAATAGCACTAAGGGTAGATAAATTAAATTCAGATATGGAAAAAGAAAAATCAGAACAACTTAAGGTACTATTGAAAGCATTGAAAAAGTCCATACCTAAAATTATAGAATTCTGCACGGAAGGAATAACATAAAATGTAATTTCCCTACATAAATCTGCCACTGTGATTTTAATTTGGAGTTTGCCCGTAATGGACTGAACTGTACCATCTGCAGTAGATACTTGCAAAGATGAAATGGGCATAATGGGAATACTAGAATTTTTCAATAAATTTAACGAATGTGCCCCTATCAATGAAATATTAGAGCCACTATCTAACAAAGCTAAACACGATTGTCCTAAAATTTGAATAGGAAGATATGGCCTATTATCATTTTGTTTCCTAACTAATAACGAATTAATATCTAGATCTAAAGTATTTGGTTGTCTACAACCGTTATATGGAACTAACCCAGACGTATCATCATCATTAACAAAACTAGAATCTAATATAGATAATGGAACCACATTACTATCACAATTATTATTGTTACGTTGAACACTACCAATCAAAGAAGCGTTTGTAAATGACCATCTGTGATCATTTGAATCAAGCGAATCTAACGTATTATCTATAGAAATAAATTTCTGGTTTAATTTTGTTTTGTGGTGTGTGCTGCTTTCTTGAACGACACCCCTTTCCCTTTTCGTGAAGATGGGTTTGGGTTGCTGGATGTGCTTGGTCCAGCAGTTTCGTTTGACGATGGGGTTTGATTCCCTGATTGGATGTTGGACGGAGAAACGTTCAGGGGACGGACCTCCGACGTGTCGTTTCCCGAACACTTAGAACAGTTTCTTTTAAGGGTGTTCTCTCGGCCACAACCATGGCAGAAAATACGATTTTGAGGAATCCCACAATTGTAAAATGGGTGACCAGGCTGATCACAATTCCAGCAGACAAGAGAACTAACAACCGAAACATTATGTTCATGACCCTTATTTAGCCAAGAACGTTGCCTAAAGGAAGTTGGCTGAGAAGAAGAGTTAGAAGAGGATCGAGATGTGGATGGAGGTTGAGAAGACCAGGATAACGTTTCCTCCAAACGTTTGCATTTTATAGTAAGGTCATCAATGTTCTGAATGTCCATAAGAGCTAATTGTTGATGATAAAAGGGCAATAGACATTTAAGGATGATTTTAATTTTAGCTAAATCTGACAAAGGAGTGTCTAAACGACTACACATACCTAATATAGTATTAATAAACATAGTAACAGATTCCCCAGGTTTCTGCTTATGATTCTTAATTTGATCTAATAAATCATCCTGGAATGAATACGGAAGAAAATCTGACTTCAACTTTTTAATCAGATCAGACCAACAAGAAAAATTACCCCTGTTATTCATAAACCATGTAAAAGCGGTCCCGGTGAACAACTCAGCAGAAGCAGCAAACAAATCCTCTTCAGAAACACCTCTAGATATTCGAAGACATTCAACCCTTTCTAAAAATGACATCACATCAGTGTGCTGTTTTTCACCTGAAAATGAAATACCCCATTTGTGTACTTGAACAGGTTTGGAGTACGTAAAGCTAGGTACATTGACTGAAGCATTAGGAGTAGAGGTAGCAATGGGGTTAACTCTAGAATCAAGTTCACCCTCTAGTGTTAATATTTTAAGAGAAACAGACCTCTTGAACGGTTCCTGTTCTTCAGAAGGACAGTGTAGCAAGTGTACACGGGCAGAAATATGGCCTAGACGAGATGTTAATCGCGCATACTCTGTATCCTTTACAGTTCCCCTAAACTTTTCGATTTTTTTAGACAAGCTGTCCAATGTTTCAGTGATTCCTTTTTGTTGTTCCTCAAAAGGAAGGGATACAGCTGAAATTTGGAGAAAACTTCTATTGCCAGCTTCTTGTTTCAAAGCACCTCTCAAAAGATTGCGTTTTTTATCGACAGTTGTCGACTCCTCTGGCATTATGTCCCGAATCTTTAATTCATAATCCAATTCATCCACCAGAAGATGTTCAGCTTTAAAAGCACACATGATGAGAGCAAAGTTATTGACAAATAGTCCAAAGAACAGAAATATGAAAAATATGAAAATATGAAAGTTTGCACGCAAAATATATATAATATAAACCGAGAAAATATCAGCAACACACCAACAAAATCAAAATAGCCAGCAAAAAAAAAAAATATATATATAATGCAGTATATAATCTAATAAATAAGATCAAATAAATATATAAGATCAAATAAATGGATAAATAATCCAATAAATATTGTATACTCAAGTAAACCTACTACCTAAATACTGGAAGTAAATTTTTTGATTTATATGTAACTTACCACCACTCTAGAAAAAATATATATCTATAATAATAATAATAATAATCAACACTTAGTTGTACCTCCAACTATACCACTATTGACTGAAGAAATAAAATTGTTATATGAATTATATTATTAATAGCAATATTAAATATAAGTTCCCAATAAAAATTCAAAATCTAACCCAGAATGTAAGCTGCACAAACATATACTATAATGAGGTCCCAAAATATAAACAAAAATCAAAACAGCGTTTAAGAATACCTGATATGTATCAGAAATTAAAAATAAAATAAATAAGTAACAATATGTGTATAGGATACCAAACGGAAATAACAAAGAGATTTCAGATAAAAGAGAAGAATTGACCTAAATGAATACTGTCTCAGACCAAAAATAAAGCCACCACGTTGGAAAGCCGATGTAACAACTAATGTAACAACTAGCTGATGATTTTCTGTTGGAGTGAATGAAAAGGGAGTGGTAAACTCCAACAGAAGTAGTAAAAAGAAGAAGATCTACTTAATGTAGCCAAAGGACAAAAATGTGTGGCTTCTCCGTTGAAGAAGCTGGAGTAACTAAAATACAACTTTGTAGTAGTATTTGTATGGAAGGATGCCAAGACAAAGAATATCGAATTGATACAGGACTAGAGATGAGAAATCATTAATAGATAGATATAACTTGAATGGCTAGCTAAATATGTATGAGAAGGGCCACTTGACACTCAAGGAAGGATTCGGCCAATTTGCACGGCTATTTTTGGCCAGACAATAGATTAAAGGAAGTGACAATGATGGCTCGAAAAGAAGATATGAAGATAATGTTCAGAAAATAGATAGAGTAAATATAATAATATACTGAAAATAGAATGAATTTTTGGGCGCCAGAAGAAGGATAACTAGGTTAACGCTCTTCCAGGTATTCTACGCTGCTATAGAGTATGTTAAATTTGTAGTACAAGTATGTGAAAAGTTATTAAAGATTATTAAATTATAAAATATACTACTAAAAATAAAGGAGTAATAAGAAAAAAAAAATCACAATAAATGTATATTTATTGAATGTAACTACTAGATCTTTTTAACAATCTCTGAGTTAGGACAAGTAACTAGTGTGTAACTCTAACATGACAGGAAAAAGTGATACTAGTGAAAGTCAATTACAAAATCATCATACAACTATGATCTAAGAATACTCTTTATAAGGTTAGAAAAACTGACTACGGGTACCTCTAATACAGGAAGTACAACTTACAACTAGGTTAGTAGAACCCTCACCAAATAATAATTGTACGTTTATAATACGTACACCTTAATTAAATACTACCTGATACTATATATAACATATAAATACCTCACTGTGAGTGGGACAGGCACAAGCCTTATTGAATAAATAAACCTACGAGTGGATACACAGATCCTTTTCCTAACTCGTGGTTTATAATAGTAATAATAACAAGTGAAACCAAAAACTAATCTGAGGGATTAGAATCCAGAAGTTCATATGAATTTAATAAATTAAAGTTAAAGTTAAATAAAGTTAATAAGTTAAAGTTAAGTAAAGTTAATAAGTTCAAGTTAAATAAAGTTAATAATTACAATTTTGACTAATATGTGAAGTTAATTTTTAAAAATTTAATTAAACATATACTAAAATAATGGAATGAGTTTAAATAATTATACAAAAGTGGAACACAGCCTAAAAATAATCAAGATAAGAGTACCGACTACTATTATCAGGGAAAATATCTGAGCTCAGAAATTTATACCTTTATAGATTGCAGAGTGTTGGGGAACGCTATCAATTAAATATTATGTTGTAAAGAAAAAAAACCTATAAAAATATAAAGCAGGAAAAATGTGTGTGCAATTGAACTATAAAAAAAAATGTACTAAATATCACAAAACCAGTCTGTCTTTAATAAGAGCACAGTAAATGTTCCCAAACAAACCACTCTTTCCTAATCTTGAAGTTGATGTAATGAGCACCCAAGGGTGCTAACTCTCGCTAGCAGCTGTCCTGCTGGAGGTACAGGAGAGGAAGACTGGTAGAAAGCAGCTGAAGGTACTCAAAACTGTTGGAAAGCAGCTGGAGGTACTCAAAAAAAGAAAATGTGGAAATAATCCAGGCTGGTCGCCTATTGATTGTTTCTCTCTGTGTGGTCTGGCCTTGGTGTTGTTGTAGGGTGGCTTTAAGATTTCATGGTAGGTGCTAAAAAAACACAGTGTGGTGTTACTACCAATCTACCAATGTCAAAAAAAAGAAGCAAGAGATACGAGGAGGTGTTTTTATTCCTATGGGAATAAGAAGAAATAGGTCATTAAGTCCAAAAACTTGAATGACTAGACAGCTTGACCTTTTATCAGGTTGCTATCAGATGACCTTGGTCAAATAACACAAGTAATTTCCAATTGAAATACAAAATATAATTACTGTGAAAGAATATTTTATTATAATATATACACCGGTATATAGATATATTATACAAGGATGAAATATAGTAAGACTAAGCGATGGATACTTATTTGATCATCGTTCAAAAGATAGGAGTTCTGTAGACTTGAAAGGAATATAAAAAATGGAGTTTAAATTAGCTCTATTTTCCAACTGGAAGCACAAATTAACAACGAATATTGAATTATCTCTAGATGAGTTTGATCCATGAAAATAAAACATAAAAACCATGAAAATAGACTATGTGAAACTTAGTTAGCAAATGTCAAGGACTTCCAAAATGGCTGAATAAAATACTTAATAAAATGTGTATTTACCGGGGTAGAACTCATTGGATATAGTATGCTCTAAAATTCTTCAAATCCACTGCTGCTGGATAACTTCACTATACTTTTATTGTAATATTTAATCAATTTGGAACTGAGAATTAGAGGTGAATAATTGAGTCTAATGACCCCGCACACTACGATTCAGACCGAACACTCGAGAAACAATGGCAATCCAAGGCTCACGTTCACAGCTGAATCCTTCGTACCCCTCTACTAAGCATTGGCTGTCAAAGTGGGGAAACCAATGTTGCCACGTTTTAAATGTGACGTCATCAAGCATTTAAAAATTCTGAGATGGGTTTAAGTTCTATTTGAATAAACATTGAAAGAAAATAATTCTGAAAATAATTAAATAATATTTTGGATAGTTAAATAATATCTTCCCATCAATAATCGATTCTATAAGGGGCGGAACGTCACAATGCAACTCCAGTCACAAAAACTGGATGACAATCAAAGAGAAACAAAACAAGCAATGGATGAAGCAAAAAGGACAATGGATAAAAATCAGGAAGAAACATCAAAGAAAATGGATAAAGTGGATCAAAAAATGGATGAAACACAACAAAAAATGTATGAAACACAACAAAAAATGGATGAAAATCAACGTGAAACGAAACAAGCCATGGAAGAAACATCAAAGAAAATGGATTGTGGATCAAAAAATGGATGAAACACAACAAAAATTGGACCAAAAAATGGATGAAACACAACAAAAAATGAAACAAGCAATAGAAGAGAACAACAAGAAAATGGAGGAACGCATAGAAAAGTATGAAATGAAAATTAAAGATCACATGCAAGAACAAGAAATGAAAATGAAGGAGTTAACGAATTGCCAGAAAAAAGAAATGGAAAGTTTGGAAAACAAGTTGGAAAATGCTATTCAAGTAGACAGAGAAGAAGTGGAAAAAAGAATCACAGAAATAGAAAAACAAGTCACCGAAAACAGGACGCAACAGAATGTCGGAGAAAGAAGAGAAATGGTTATACATAGCACAGATGACGTGAAGATAAGGTTTGGCGGGGATGTAAGAAGATTACACCCAGTGCCGTTCATAAATAGCCTGAAAAAGAAAATACAGCACATCGGAAATTTCGAAACAGCAAAAGAAACTATCAGAAACCATCTCAAATATGAAGCAAGCCTATGGTTCGATAGCAAAGAAGAAGAATTCGGCAATTGGCAACAATTTGAACAAAAATTTTTGAATTATTTCTGGGGAAAAGTCCAACAATTGGAAATTAACAAGGAATTGCAAAATGGGAAATACAATGATAGGATGGGTGTATCAGAAAGGACATATGCTTTGCAAATTTACAATAATGCAAAACATTTACAATATAATTACTCATCGGAACAATTAGTCGAACTGATTGCAAGACATTTCGAGGAAACGCTGGAAGACCATATCACATTGCAAAATTACAAAGACATAGATAGTTTATGCCAATTCCTACAAATAAGAGAATCACGTATAAGAGAAAGAAAATCAAGAAGGTCGCGCGAAGACTACAGGCCCCGAGAAACACAAGATTACAGAGATAGAAATCAAAATAGGAGGGACTAAACAAGACGAGATTTTAATCCCAGAAGGGAAAACGAAAATAGAGACAACGGAAGAGGAAATTATGAACAAAGAAATAGGCAATGGAATGAGGACAGAAATCGAGAATACCAGAATAGAAACACCACACGCTCAAATCAAGAAAACAGAAATAATGGTAGACAAAATGAACAGGGATATCGAGAAAACCGAAACAGATCCGACAGACCAAGAGAAAATAGAAGAGAAGTAAATAATACCCAGACAGATGAATATGGCGAAGAGAGACATTATGACGAAAATATAAACAACGATGAGCAACCGGCGTCTTTTCACGACGGCGCTCACTAAAAACCAAAAATCAAACAGGAATCTTTTGTCACCCCAAGGAGTTTATTAAATTGGCAGGAAACAACGAAAAGAAAAATGGAGTTAATTTAAAATTTGTGGATGGATTTATCAACGAGAAACCAATTAAAATTATGATAGACACTGGATCGGAAATAACATTGGTCAACAGAAAACTAATAGAAGAAGTTAACTTAACAAATTTAATTTACAAAATACCTAGGGTAAATTTAGTGGGCGCAAACAAACGGACATTGGCAACTATAAATGAAGGCATACGAGTAATGGTACGACTGGGTAAGAATATGTACGCACTACAATGTGTAATAATGCCAAACATGTCACATGGCATGATAGTAGGAGTTGACGAATTGGCAGAAAAACATGTAGTGATAGATTTTAAAAATAATACGATGAAACTAACAGAAGAAAAAGAAAAAGAACAGGACAAGGAACATGAGAAACAAAATACGGACGAATCAGGTAAAGAACAAACTGTGGAAATGAATTTGGCAACGAAGCAAGGACAAAGAAAAAAAAGGAGAAAAGGTCAGAAAAAGATAAAAGAAAATGAAACCTGTGGCTCCTCAAAAGAAGAGTTGAGCCCAGAAGAAGAAAATTTGAGAGTATCAGAAACAAAGGAAACCTGGGATTCCTCAAAAGAAGAGACGAGCTCAGGAGAAGAAGAAATAAAGCTAAAAAATGAAAGTGAAAAGAATATGATTGAAACAGTGGTATTTGAAGAGGAGGTATATGCAAACGAGGATGCAGAATGCACGGTAAACATGTATGAAGAATCTGAAAAAAAAGACAGAAAATTGATATGTGGAGAAGGGAAAGAAAAAGAATTGCAGTTGATGTTAAGAAACTACGAAAATTTGATCAATAAGGAAAACAGAGTGGCTAAAAAGTACGAACATTCATTTGAGGTGAAAAACTTGGGAAATTTTCGATCAAAGACTTACCCGATTCCATACAAGTATCGACAAGAGGTGAAAGAAGAAATAAATAAAATGTTGGAAGAACAAATCATCGAAAGATGTGATTCACCGTATGTTAACCCGATTGTGATAGTAAAGAAAAGCAATGGAGAATTGAGATTATGTTTAGATGCCAGGAATATCAACCAGCACACTGTATCACAATATGAATCACCTCTAAACATCGAGGCCATTTTTGGAAGAATCACCAGGTCACACATATTTTCAAAAATTGACTTAAAACATAGTTTTTGGTTGATACCGTTAGCTGAAAAGTGTAGAAACTACACCGCTTTTTCTATTGATGGTATTGTCTACCGGTTTAAGGTAGTGCCATTTGGATTGCAGAGTGCTTGTGCTGCACTCGTCCGAGCTCTACATACCATTTTGAATCGCCATGAAGATCTCATAGTTCATTATATCGATGATTTATTAATTTTTTCACAAGATACTCAGAGTCATCTGGAACACATAGAAATGATTCTGGAAGAATTGGACACAGCGGGATTGAAATTAAACATTGAAAAATGTCAATTTTTTCAAAAAGAAGTCATTTATTTGGGTTTTCAATTGGACACCAAAACAGTAAGATTAGCCGAAGACAGAGTCGCTCATAGATGAATACCCAAGAGCAACGAATTTGAAAACATTGAGAGGTTTTCTTGGCACGATTAATTATTTTAAAAAGCTGATTCCCGATTTGAGCCAAAAGGAAATCCCTCTGATAAAATTGCTTAAAAAAGGAATAAAATGGAATTGGAAAGAAGAACAGGAGGAAGCTTTCGAAACATTAAAACGAGAATTCGCAAAAGGAACGAAAATATACCACCCCATTTACAATTTACCTTTTATACTCCGAACTGATGCGTCCATACAAAAATTTGCAGGAGTTCTGTCTCAAATACAAAACGACCAAGAAGTGCCGATATGTTTTATATCTCGAGTGACTAAAACACATGAGAGAAAATATAGTGTTACAGAATTGGAGTTTGCCAGTGTACTATATTGCATAAACAAATTGAGGTTTTACTTATTGGGAGCAAAATTCACAATCGAAACAGACCATGCAGCTTTAGTACATATCATGAAGAATAGATTAGTAAATAATAGAATACATAGAGGCATTCTATTATTACATGAGTATGATTTTGAGTTCCGATATATAAAAGGAAAAGACAACATAATAGCCGACGCTCTAACACGGGATGAGGACACCGGAAAAAAGGAAACAATTACTCTACAGGTGGGACTAAATAGATTAATACAAGAAGAAGGGATATATTCGTTAAATGAGATAAGGACAAACCAGGAAGACCTAGAGGAAAGAGAGAAAAGAAGAGCGGAAGTAGAAAATAACATATATTTTAAGAGAATAGACGGAAAGGAACTATATTTAGTGACACAGACATTGGCCGAAAAGATAATAAAGAAATTACATGAGGACAATGGGCATATCGGTAGCAGAAAAGTTTGGCTCGTTTTTAGGGAAAATTACATCAGCCGACAGGATTACCGCATTGCAAAGGAAATTACCCAGAAGTGCGATGTATGTCAAAAATATAAGAGTCGGAATTTCAAAAACGAAAATGTTGCCAAAAATATTGAAGCCCGAAACAAACTAGACATTGTAGCAATAGATATGTTAAGCGATCTAATTATGACCACTAAAAGGAACAAACATATTCTGGTAATGGTGGATGTGTTTTCAAAATACGTAAAATTATATAGTTGCCGCACCACAAAGGGGGAAGAAATATTAAGAAAAATCGACAATTTTATAGCCATAGTAGGAACACCAAAAAAGATTCTACTGGACAATGCAACGTATTTCCGAAATGATCGTTTCATGGGACAACTTCGAGAACGAGGAATAGAGACAAATTTTGTCAGCATCAGGCATCCACAGAGTAATCCTTCGGAACGATTCATACAGGAAGTGACGAAATTTCTTCGCATTGCAACAGATGGTCAACATCGCCACTGGGACAGGAAAATGGCGGAAATAGAAAGGTATCTAAATACAATTCCGAGCACAGTAACAAAAGAGACCCCAGAATACATCATGAAGGGTGTACTGCCGATAAGGCCATGGGAAGACCAAGAGCCAAAAGAATATCAACAGGTGATTGAAACCGTACAGAGAAGATTACGGCGAAGCAACGAAAAATATATCCAAAGACAGGAACAAAATAGAAAAAATAGACCAGTGACTTTCCAGAAGGGTGAAAAAGTACTCGTTAGGGCATTACGAGTATCAAATCTTCCTGGGGGCATTTGCGCAAAGTTGATGCCTGTTTTCGAAGGCCCGTACATCGTGAATAATGAAAATGGGATAAATAGTTATGAGTTGAGGCACAGGAACTCGGAAAAGATCCGAGGAATTTATAATATTCACGACGTATACAAATATCACGAATAAAAGACAGAATTACATGAAGTAGATAGTAAGTTAGGATATAAGACGTAGATTAAAGTAAGGAAATATACAGGGAGTTGGTTTTGCCTCGAGAAAATTTATTTAAAAATGCAGATAAATTTTATCGAATACAAGGCGGGGATTTGTTATATTTCTATTTGATATGAAAATTAAATTTTGATAATTATAAACAGAATTCAATTTAATATAAAATATTTTCAATTTTCTCAACCACGGGCATATAAATTTAGAACAACCTGTATACAACAAATTGTTATATTTAATTTTAAGAAGTGATTAGAAGAAGCATACGAAACTCGGGACAATGCGCTTAGAATAAACAAAGTGAATGGCGCGTACCATTATCGTTGTTCGCGGAAGGTTCGATCATTAGCCTATGCTAAATAAGACTCAGTTGAAATAGATAATAGTTCATTATCGTTGTTCGCGGAAGGTTCGATCATTAGCCTATGCTAAATAAGACTCAGTTGAAGTAGATAATGGGTCATTAAATTTTGTAAATAGTAGAAAGTAATTTTAGAATGGGAATTAACTATTTTTTTTGAAATCCATTAAGCATATTTAGAAAGATTAAAAATTGGTTTTGAGGAATACTGCGAATGAGAGTTGGTGGTGGAAGGTTGATTTGTGAATCTGGAAGGGATATTTAGAAAGTAGGGGAATGAATGAAAAAGATAGATCAGAATGTTTTGAGCTGTCGAGAAGTGAAGTCCAGTAGTAGACGGTAGTGTACGGAGAGTGAGAAAGCCGGTGTAGTTCCGTGAGTGTGGACTATCTATCGTGGAACGAGAGGTAGGCCAGGTTGAGAGTAAAGAACCTCCTTGAGCCAAGAGTTCCCGGTAGCTGATTGCAGTTTCGAAAAAGGTAGAACACAGCATCACGACAGAAGCAGGAACGAGAGCTATACGAGCTAGTTTCAAAGGAGAACATTACAGGAAGCCAGGACGAGGTTTTGATCGCAGCCAAGGATAGCAGGAAACGGGTCTTGTGTGAAGACATTCTCAGTTCACCAGAAAAAGGTCAGTCTCATTTGTTTGGACATGAATGTATGGGTTTTTCGTATTAAATACCACATTTAAAATTGAAGAACATAATCAATAATATCAGAAAAGCTTCATCAAACTTAAATAGAATTGTTGCTAATAAATCATAATAGTTAAATGTTAATAAAAACTTTCAATTGGAAACCAAAAGGAAATAAGATTCCCATGTGTAAATGTTATGTTTAAGAATAATAAGATATAGCAAATATTAAGCAGTGATTGCCATTTAAATAAAATAAACAATATTTTGATTATAATTGTAACCCATATGTGTGTATTATTTTACTCTTTTCTTTCCTATCCCGATTAGGAACCATTGAGAAATACTTAGAAGCCACGTAAGTAAGTAACTAATTTTATAAAAAGCCCTGAGATTGAAAACATATTGATATGTGATCTGGTAAATTAATTAGATTATTATTAATGCATTGATTAAATTAAATGACATATAAGAATATTATCTCATATCAATAATCAAGATCACATCAGTATGTAACTTTATATTATTCATTAATAATTTTTTCTACAACCGTGTTAAAAATGCAATTTTTAGCACTCCATAGGAGAGTTAAAACTGCTACTTTAAAGCACTAGTGCTTTAAAAATTTTAAGGCACTGCAGTTAAAAGTGAATTGTCAAATTTTGAAATTTGAAGAAATTTTGAAAGAAAAGTTGATTAATAGCAAGCTTAAAATTTGTTAATAGCTTAAGGGTGTCTAGTCGGACAAACTTTGATATAAGGGAATACTGGAACAGGGGAAGTTTTAATTGTGGAACAGGTTAAAATTTTGGAACGGTCAGACCACGAAAACTGCACATGTATTTTGTCCGACAGAACAGACTTAAACTCTCATGCAAAAATCAGACTGCTATTTATCACCAAATGGGTGTTTTAATCAGTGGAACATGTAAAATCTGTCAAATGACAGGAATTATTACAGGTGATAAATAGCAGTCTGATTTTTGCATGAGAGTTTAATCTCTGTTCGGAGAGTTTGAGTCTATTCTGTCGGACAAAATAAATGTGCCGTTTTCGTGGTCTGGCCGTTCCAAATTTTTAACCTGTCCCACAATTAAAACTGCCCCTGTTCCAGTGTTCCCATATATCAAAGTTTATCCGACTAGACACCCTTAAGCTATTTATAAATTTTCAGCTTGCTATTAATCAACTTTTTTTTCATACGCGGGATCCAGACCTGATAGTACAATTTGCGCAATTTGAAAAAGGTGGTTTAAAAGGTTTTTATGTTATTCTATAGTTGTTATGATTTACGTATTGACAGTACAGGCAGTTTTGATGTAATGTCAAGAAAATATAAAAATGGAATATCAGTCAAGTTCAAGTAAAAGATTTTGTAGATATTGTCCTGTAATTGAGAATGAATAAATTATAATTGTTGATATATAAGGCGTTTGTAAAAAAAATATTGTATGATCTACGTGTTAAAAAGTACATTTTTACGGCACTCATGTGAATTGAAGTGTTAATTATAAGTTATTTATGATATAAGTCTTATATCATAAATACCTATTATAGCTCAATGTTATCATTTTAATTAGTTAGGTCAACAAATTTTTGTTTTTGAATTTATTTAATCTGATCTAAACACTGTCTTAAAAGGATAGGAAAACGATCTTTAGGCACAGTAGTTAGACGTAAATTTTGTAGTTTCCAAGTTGTTAGTATATCACGCCATGCACTCTTCATGGGTATCAAAAATCCGACATCTAGGGGTTGGCACAGATGAGTCGAATTTGGCACTAAGCAAACGAAACTGATGTTGTTCTCATTGCATGTTTTTATTACATCCCCATCTAGGTGTGAAGAAAGGTTATCTTCTAAGAGTACTTTTCTGCCTTGTGATCTTTTGGCATGATGTAGAAAGGAGGTCATAAACCAGTCGCGAAAAGTGACTGTATCTATCCAACCGCTAAGTGTTCTATTGTATCTACTGCCTCTCGAACAACATGGTTGATCGCAACAAGGTACTCCAACAGGACCATTTTCTTTCCACGTGTCGTAAAGGTGGGTACTTTTATAGATAATGTAAGGAGGTGACAGTATTCCACTAGCAGAACCACAAATCATTATACTAGTTGCCGTCTTGGAATGATTACATATTTTTTCGGGGTATCTTACCCCTCGTTTGTATACTCCCCATTTTTTTCCTGGGTCGTCAGATACATTGGACTCATCATAATTAAATATGTTTTCAAGTGGTACATTTTTTAAAGCATCTGGTAAGTTTGCAAAATAAGCCTCAATCGTTTCTCTGGAAATTTTACTTCGATGTGGATAAACGTTGGCCAAATGAATTTTTGTGTCGTATTAATAGACTAAGGGCCCAATCTTTTCTCGGTATGTTATTGACAAACTTATTGACCACCCTTCCTTGACGTTCCAAATAACATTTGGCCATCATTCTTATATCGAGTAAAGTTTGCGGAAAACCCCAATCTGCACACTTAGCCGCTGCTGCTAAAATAGCTTTTTCTTCAACATGACTGAAAACCGGCTGAGCTCATGGATTTTTAATATGTGCCCCTTTGAATTTGTTACGAAGTGTTCCAAACGGAGTTTTATACGTTGCTGAAGCTCCTCTTAAGGTAGGACTTCCAGTAACGATGTCATTAAGTGCTCGTTCTACCCTTTCTTCATCATAATTTTTGTAAGGCCTACTGCCAAAACGTTTTGTGTACGTACGCACCATATTTCTGAAAAAGAAAATGTACACTAGTAGACTATTTTATACGCTGGGGTTACTTTGATCACTGATTAAAGAAGCCCCATTTCTCCGATCAAAGTTACCCCGCGACACAATATTAACAACAAAAACATGGTAAAATACAGTACGTTAAAATTTGAGGTTAAACCTACATCATGAAAGTACCTATATTAACATAACAAAATGATTTTTTTACCTAAATAACATGCCTATAGCTTACCATAGAAGTAATTTTGTTGCTAAAATATGCACAAATTATTGTTTCTTACAATAATACTTACATGTATGTATATTTGCCAGAGAACAGGTGAAACACGACTCACACGGTTAACAATAACATTCCACTGTTGCCACGTATAAAAATTACAACGAAATATTCGATCAGTTTCGATTGAAATTAAATATATTTTAAGCGGGAAGTTATGATTAAAGTAGCCCCATATTACGGTACCTAGACCGCGCGATCAAACTAGGCAAACAGAATCAAACGGCAGAGTTAACTACTAGAAGAATTCGAATGACTTGGGCAGCAGTAGGAAGCAGTGGCGGCCTATGAGGTAGTGCCATAGAGCCATGGCACTACCTTGCTAACTATGCAGAAACATATTTTTTATCTTTTTAAACTTTTTAATTCCTGTCAATTTTTTTTTGTGTCTATTTCTTTTGATCTTCATAAATTATATAAAATATGGCAACTATGGGCTTAATACAATCCCTGCCGACAGCGGAGAGTATTCGACAGGAGAATCTTCTTCGTGCCCAAGTCAGTACTGGCACGACTAAAGAGAGAAAGATTTTACGAGCATTCTATGTAAGTGACAGAGAAAGAGCTATATGGGACTATTAGTATACCTTAAAATTAGAATCTCTGTGCCAGGCACGAGGGTATGATGCCAGGTCTATTTATTTTGAGTTTCTTTACGTGCTGGTTTGTCGCTTTTATTATGTATATTTTCTGTTAAAAAGTTTTTGTATTTGTAATTAAACTTTTAGTGCATCATGATCGTGGGTATTTTGATAATATTTTGATTATTTCTTAAGTTTAATTTATTAATTGACAATGAAGATTAAGTATCTTAAAAAAATTTTTTAGTGGTTTTTCGCTAGAAAAAAAAACTACAAATGTTATAAGGTGTTGTGGAGCTTTCGAGTTAGCTTTAAGAGGTCACGACGAAAAAGAAAATTCAGAAAATAGAGGCATATTTAAGGAGCTGGTCAATTTTTGCCAATATCGTGAATCCGTCACTAAAAATTTTGGCGGCTGCCCGAGTTCTGGCACTACCTTCTTAAAGTGGTACGAGCCGCCACTGGTAGGGAGACTCAGTGATGTGTTGAAAAACAAAACGATACCAATAAATCTAAAGAAAAGGATATCAGACAGTTGTATTCTACCAGATATGACCTATGGAATGGAATCCATGACTGAGTAGGACACGTGGCGCGACCAAACATCGAAAGGTGGACGAGAATCATTGTACATTGGATACCACGCAAGCACAGTTGTAGTAGAGGAAGACCACAAAAATTATGGCTAGACGATATCAAATCAAAAATGGAAAGAAACTGGCACCAAATACCACAAAACAGAGAAGAATGGAGAACGAATGGGGAGGCCTTTGTACAGGAGTGGATGCAAAAAGGCTGAAGAAGAAGAATAAAAGCGAAATGTCATAAATGCAACTTACGTGAGCAATTGTTTATAATCCCGTATTTTGTTTTTCAAAACCAAGATAATTATGATACACTGATTAAATTTTGAAATCTTATAAAGATGAGATGCCTATTAACATTTTGTCGACAAAATATAAATTTTTTATTTTTTTGCATAATCTTTAAATGTGTAAAAAAAATAGTTATAAACAAATTAACGTGTCTCAGAAAGTTTTTATTATATTATAATTTTAAAAAATAGCTAAAATGCGCATTTCAAATATCTTGAAAATGAATGCTTTAAAACTTTTTTGCAACCATTTGCTTTAAAGTTATGAAACAGCAAAGTAAACATACATTACTACGGTGTTTATAATTTTTTAATTCTTTCAAAGCGTAGAAGTGAGTTTAAAGTACAAGCTAATTATTTACAAAATAATATCAATTATAAGATTAATGGTTATATTTTAATTAAAGATTATAAATATATTTTTTTGTAATTTACACGCGCGAAAGTAGAATAATACAGTACTGTAACTAAAATTTTCACTCGGAGCGGCGACGTACACTTTAATAAATAATGTATGCTGCGTGTCAGTCGCTTCGAGTGAACATTTTAGCTCCGACTCTGTATCAGGCCTACTTTTGCGCTAAAAATTACAAAAAAAGTATTTTTAATCTTTGATTAAAATATAACCATTGCACGAATTTTTGACATTCTTTGTGATTAATTAGATTGTACCATAACTCACTTTTAAGCTTTGAAACAATTAAAACAAATTATAAACAACGGAGATATCGTATATTTACTTTGCTGTTCCATAACTTTTTTGCAAATGGTTGGAAAATTTTTTTAAAGCATTCATTTTCAAGACCTACGAAATACGCATTTTAAGTATTTTTAAAATTAGAATATAATAAACAATTTCTGGGAAATGTTAATTTGATTATAACAATTTTTTTAAACATTTAAAGATTATGCAAAAAAATTAAAAATTTATATTTTGTCGACAAAATATTAAATAGGCATCACACCTTTATAATCTTTCTACGTTTGATCAATGTCTCATGATTATTTTGGTTGTTATTGCGACTGTAAATTGTTAATTAACAATTGAATTGTTGCTAAAATATTCGTTTCATTTTCACCGGCTTCTGAATTTATAATCTACACCAAGAAAGCTTTTATTTCACCAAGCTATATAATTATTAATAAATAATTACTGGCCCAAAAAATTTATTTGAAAATTCGAGATTATGTTGGGAAAATCCACATTTTCCGAGGAAAATTTTCGTCGGAGCAAATCGGGAAAAATATACCTCTATGTAGAATTAAATTGGGGTTAATTTTTATTTGGGTGTTTTTGTTGTAAAGTTAAAATCTTCGGAGTTATAGAGCAATAATTGAAAAAAATACGATTTGTCGGCGCCATTTTGTTTATAAAAAAAGTAGCACACTATCTGCGGACTTTGCATACCTATATTAATAATATATAGGATCTTACAATTCGATTCCAGCAATAAAATTGCTGGTAAATAACCTTCTTTGTACTTTACTAATTAGACCAGCGTATTATAACTATTTTTTTTTCAAAATTTAAAGATTATGCAAAAAAAAAGAAAAATTTATATTTTGTCGATAAAATATTAAATAAGCATCTCATCTTTATAATCTTTATAAGTTTGATCAATGTATCATGATTATTTTGGTTATTATTGCGATCATAAATTGTTAATTAACAATTGAATTGTTGCTAAAATATTCGTTTAATTTTCACCGGCTTCTAAAATTACAATCTATACCAAGAAAGCTTTGATGTCACTAAGTTATTTAATTATTGATGAATAATTACTTACCTAAAACTTTATTTGAAAATTAGAGTTTTTGTTAGGAAAACCCTCATTTTGCGAGGAAAATTTTCGTCGGAGCAAATCGTGAAAAACGCATCTCTATGCAGAATTTACTTACGGTGAATTTTTATTTGAGTATTTTTGTTGTAAAGTTAAAATCGTCGGAGTTATAGAGCAATAATTGAAAAAAATACGATTTGTCGGCGCCATTTTGTTTATAAAAAAAGTACCACACTATCTGCGGACTTTGCATACCTATATTATTAATATATAGGATCTTATAATTCGATTCCAGCAATAAAATTGCTGCTAAATAACTTTTCCATGAATTTTGCTAATTAGCCCAGAGTATTTCTAATTGTTTAGTTTTTTTAATTAACGTTACAACAACTTTTACTTTATCCAGCGTTAATTTAATTTCACTTGCTGTCTTGTGTCCAAAAGCAGCTACTAATAAATTTTCAATCAGCGCTTAATGATCGCCTGTCCACCGACTTTAAATTTATTTAACATTAAAATTATTAACAAGACGTATTTCTTTGGTGGTAATGAACCTTATCAACACGTACCCGTCCAAGTTTATTATTTTCTCAAATTTACCATCTCTCGTCTTCTAAATGTAATATTAATTTATTTTCTAACGTAAAGTCGTCTATTCTTCTCTCATATTTTACAATTTTAATTACACAAAAGCTCGGATTTGTGTATAAAGGACTACAGGTACGTACTAGCGACTTACCTGTAATCTTTATACAGGTAAGAGATTATTACACGAAATTATATTACATAATACCAAAGTTTAAAGAAACCACAAAGTAAAAACTTCGGATATGTATAAGTTATTTAAAATTTAATTTAATTTAAAATTTTAAGTTCATCCAAATGGATTACAATTCTTCAGAATGTTTTCGGTAGAGTCAGACCATTATCAGTGAGACATTGTATTATTTGTAATTGAAATTAGTCCACATTTTGTTAAAACCTTTTTGTTTATAATATTAAATGGTGAAATTGAAGTTTTATTAACCAAAATGTGGTCTAGTTTCAACCACAAATAAAATTATTATTTCACCCCCAGGTAGGGATGGCGGTTTTTGACAAAACACCGGTTTTCGGTTATACCGGTTTTTTTGCTTACGGTTTAACCTGGCGGTTATAACCGGCCAAAAAAAAACCGGTTTTTGGAAAAACCGGTTTTCCGTTTTTTCAATCCAATAGGTTACAAAGTTACATTTACAATACACTTTAGTTTGCGATACTCCATTCGACTCGATATCAATATGATCAAAATTAGTACTATCGAAAGAACATATATTACTTTTGCCAAGTTTGTATATTTGTAGAATAGTTAATATATTTTAACTGATTTAATACTTTCTGTGTGAGTGTATCGTTTTGAAAACGTAACGAAATTCTTGGAGAATCGTATTCGTAATCAGTAATTCGATATTCATAGTCAGAGCATTATTTTTGGTAATCAGATAAAGTCATTCACCCACTTTCAATGTCAAGAGTTAAGTGTGAAAAATAGATGATGTTTGCTTCTAATTCAACCAAATCACTTCTTATGTAAATATTATGATTACAAATACCTTTTCCAGGAAATACTATAATAAAACTTAATAATTGTTTCTGGCTGATGTGAGAGTGCACTTTCAGTTTGCTTCTGTATTTTATAAAATAAAATAAAATTTGAATTATGGTTTTGTTTGGAATAATTACTTGAGAATAATAATTATGAGTGGGATCCAGAATAATACCTAACCTAATCCTAATCACCGTAAAAACCTAATAACCGGTTTTTACTTTAAAAAGAAAAAACCGGTTATAACCGTGACAAAAAACAACGGGTAAAACCGGTTATTGCGAAGTAAAAAAACCGGTTTTAGGTTTAAACCGGTAGGTTTTTAACATCCCTACTCCCAGGTGGCCCGAAAACGGCTACCATGGATGATAACGAAAAAGAAATCTACGATCTCGTATTGGCAGATCGCCAACTGAAAGTGCGCGAAATAGCTGATACAGTAGGCATCCAAAAAGATCTCATTGTTCACAGCCTACATTAAATTTTGGGCACAAGGAAGCTGTTTGCGCGACGGCTGCTGCGTTTTCTCATTCTGGACAATAAACGCAATCATGAGACCACTACAGAGCAGTGTCTGAGGGTGTTTAAGTGTAATCCAAATGCGTTTCTACGATGTTTCAAAACCTCCGACGAAACATTGTTCCACTGGTACACACCAGCGAGCAATAACAGTCGATACAGTGGACGTACCCAGAGAACCTGCTCCTTAGAGGACGAGGACCGACTAATCGGCCTGAAAGGTGATACCCACCATTATCAGGTATTCACAACCTGTGATGTATATCCACTTCCTGGAAAAGGACAATATTGGTCACAGAGATTTGCTACGTCGCAATATTGGGCTGACAGCCCCAATTGAGCAGTCCCAACTGGGGAAAAAACTACTTTTCCACCATGACAACGCTCTGGCTCACAGCTCCATCGCCATGGCCAAATTGGTCAAATTGGGCTACAAACTACTGTACGGTCTACCGTTTTCTCCAGATTTGGCCCTCTATGACTTCTTTTTGTTTCCAAACTTAAAAAAGTTACTTACCGGGAAGCCTTACCTTTGCAGACCTAGAGAGAATGTATTTTTCAGATGGGTTAACCATGCGCAACTAACATAGATTTTCTGAACAATAAAGCTAAAACATCGGTCTCAGAGACGGACATAAAAAAATGTTTCCATTGGCACACTTTCAAGAGTAGGATTGTGTTTACTTCTTGAAGGAGTGAAATTAAACAATACTGATACCTATTTTTAATTTAGTAAGCCTCTTAAACATTAACAAAAACCAAAGAAAATAAAAACAATTATACAAACTCTAATATGAAGTAAAAACCACTTTTATGTAATAGGTATATTTACTAAAATTTTAAAAAATCCCAATGGATTAAATAAAATATGTCCAATTCAGAACGTTTTTGGACTTATCACTCCATCATCAGTGAATCTAAAATAGAATAAGTAATCCCACTATTAAAATTGAAAAGATGGTTGAAATTTTGAAAGTTAAAAAATTGTGGTTATGATAACTTACTCAAATACTTGCTAAATAGCCCCAGAACCAAACAATGGTTGTAATTATAATTCAATCTACATTATGTTGTTGTAATATTGAAAAGGCTAAACGCCGATGGTGAAACTCCAATCGAGAAACTCAATCAACCATCTTAGACCAACGTTGACTACCAAGTGTCAAAGGTTTGTAAGGAATTATTTGAAGTGACATTGACAGTAAAGGAATAAGATAGTCGATTCTCAAAAGTTTTAACAAATGGTCATGATCCAGAACAATGATAATATGGTAAAGATTTTAATATCTGGAAATGTCTGTCATTTAAATCTATTGTTTTTAAAAAAAGAAAATTGTGTTTTACAAAATATTTTAAAATATAAAATTACATATTTTAATTTAACTGTTGACTACAAATTGACTATAATTTTGTATTTTAAAATTTTTTGTAAAACACAATTTTCTTTTTTAAAAAACAATAGATTTAAATGATAGACATTTTAAGATATTAAAATATTTAAAATATCATTGTTTTGGATCATGACCTGTTGTTAAAACCTTTGAAAATCGACTACCTTCTTCCTTTACTGTCAATATCACTTTAAATAATAGTTCCATACAAACCTTTGACACTTGGTAGTCAACGTTGGCTCAAGATGGTTGATTGAGTTTCTCGATTAGAGTTTCACCATGTTCCCAGAGGTTATATCTATTAACATCGGAGTTTAGCCTTTTCAATATTACAACAATATAATGTAGATTGAATTATAATTACAACCATTGTTTGGTTTTGGGGCTATTTAGCAAGTAATTCAGTAAGTAATCATAACCACAATTTTTTTACTTTCAAAATTTCAACCATCTTTTCAATTATAATAGTGGATTACTTATTCTATTTTAGATTCACTGATGATGGACTGATAGGTCCGAAAGCGTTCTGAATTGGACATATTTTATTCAATCCATTGGGATTTTTTAAAATTTTAGTGAATATACAGTGGGTGATCATATTATTAGACCTCAGAAAATTTTGCTTTTGTTTAATAATGGTATGTAAGTTTTTCCTTTATACGGTCCACGTTACCTTTGAAACATTAGAAATGGATGCTATGTTTCTGTTGGAGTGATTAGTATTGAATATTAAATTTTTTATTTCTGCTATTTTCCTTGGTGAGATGTCTTTGGATTTCCCATGATGTTCTGATACCACTAGTATAACGAACGCGCAATTTTTACTAAATTCACAAAATATAGTATAGGACTGTCAGAATATCACTAGAGAGCAAAGGAAACTCACAAAGTTTATTATAACTCTAAACACCAAGAATACAAAATAATAGGCACACGAGTTGCAAGCTAGGCTGGACAACACTGACAAACAATGGCATCTGAGTCACGCATTGCCACACATTCGTGTTGCCACTTTTGTCAGACTATTTATTGCACTTTCATAAAGTGTAACAAGACAGCCAAATGGAAACAAATGCATTAATATATGATACAGCTCAATTATACCCTTCCTTTAAAACATTGAATTTTACTAGGTGGCTCTAATAATATAATCACCGACTGTACTTATTACATAGAACTAGTCTTTACTTCATGTTAGAGTTTGTTTGTTTAACTATATGGTATACAGCCAACCCATGGAACTAGCCCTTTTTAGTTTAAAAACAATTATATATCATCTCATTTGTGAAAAACAAGCTCAATTTTTCCACTGCTGTTTTTTTGTACCTAGCTTCACCTTTTACTTCTCGTCATTGGGTTACTAAATTATGAGCACTTGTTCGCACTTGTTTTTTTCGTCGAGTATGTCACGTCCAACATCAGTCTTTGAGATAAAATTTGCCGATAATCGCATACTCACTTGACACTGACGACTCAAACTTCAACACTAAAAACAGACACCTGAATCAGGCAGCTACTGATGGTGGCGAGGATATACAGTATGTCCCTGTAAGTTGTATCCATATGGAAAACTTTTTTATTATTAATTTTACGAAAAAACGTTATATTTCATAAAAAGCTATGCAGAGTCCAAAACCTAAGATTTAACCATCAAATATCAAATTTTTTAAATATTATACGAGGTATGTGAAAAGTTTGAATTTCACTCAAGAGTAAAGTAGCTTTATTTTTCACAATATTGAAAATTGCTATCATGAAAAGTTGTTTGGAATTAAAAACTATATTCTAGTATGCAATTACATCCTACTAATTGAATTTTTTTTTGAAAAATTATATATAACTAACATTATTTTCAGTTATTTGAATTCAGATACCTCTTTTATTATTAATTTTACGAAAAAAAGTGATCCTTAATAAAAAGTCCTGCATGGTCTAAAACCTAAAATATAACGATTTTATGTCAAATTTTATCAATTTTATACGAGGTAGGTCAAAAAATATGAATTTAGCTCAAGAGTAAAATACGTTTATTTTTCACAATATCGAAAATTGTTATTATAAAAAGTAATTTAGAATTAAAAACTATGTTTCAGTATGTAATTACATCCTTATAATTGAAATATAAAACTGAACTATAAAAGTACTTAAATTTAATCTAAATTTATCTTTTGTGACGTACCTCGTAAATTATTGATAAAATTTGATACTAGATGGTTGTATTTTGGGTTTAAGACAATCCAGAACTTTTTATTAAGAATAACTGTTTTTCGTAAGATTAATAATAAAAGAGATAATCAGAATTGAAATAACTGAAAATAATGTTAGTTATACCTAATTTTTCAAAAAAAATCTTTTGCAATTCCAAATTAGTTTTTAATTCCAAACAACTTTTCATAATAGCAATTTTCAATATTATGAAAAATAAAGCTACTTTACTCTTGAGTGAAAATCAAACTTTTTGACATACCTTGTATAAAATTCATAAAATCTGATATCTGATGGTTGAATCTTGGGTTTTGGACAATGCATAACTTTTTATAAAGAATAACTTTTTTTCGTAAAATTATTAATAAAAAAGTTGTCCATATGGATACAACTTACAGGGGCATACTGTACACAAACAATTTGAATATAATCATAAAAAATCTAAGTGGTCCGTCTCACAGACCGAATGTTAGTCACGGAAGATTTTAAAGACGGTAGAGCATCGCTCGCTCAAGTGTATGAAGCTAAAAGGAGACTACGCTCAGAAATATATCACCACATCCAAAATTTTCGTTTTTCTTTTGAAGGCTAAGTACTTTTCCGACCGCCCTAAACCGGAAGTATAATCATTAGGTTTAATAATTTTCTTTGACATTAATTAAATACTTTTTTATATAATTTTACATAATTTTATATAATTTTATATAATTTTATATAATTTTATATAATTTTATATAATTTTATATAATTTTATATAATTTTATACAATTTTATATGATTTTATATAATTTTAGTAAATTGTATTTTTTTATTGAGTTATTACTATTTTATTGAATTATTATATAATTTTATGTAATTCTATATAATTTTATATAATTTTAGTATATTGTATTTTTTTATTGTTTTTATTTATGACACTTGTAAGCTTTGTCTATAAAATTGTTAAATTTTTGATGACAATAAAGCATTATTATTTCTATTTAGACAAGGCGAAAACGGCGGGTTCGAAGGGAAAAATATTCCCATGAGATTTTTTTGCATAATCACATTCGTGAGACATCCCAGAATAATGTTCAAGATGTCACCCAAGTGAAAAGTGGGCCAATTTTTTTTTAACAATTTTTTTTTAATCAAATTGCAAGAATCAATATTTTTGGCCCGAACATTTTTTTCTTTAATTTTTTAAGCCATTCTGGACAAAAAACGTTTCTTAAAATTTTTCTCTAAAGTTGATCGTTTTCGACTTATAAGCAATTTAAAATTGAAAAAAACGAAAAATGGTGATTTTTAAGGCTTAATAACTCGGTTAAAAGTTATTATTATGAAAGTCAATATATGACTAAATCAAAGTTTGAAGCCCCCCCTACAAGATCCTGAAGAAATTTTTGTCATTATTTTATTAGTAAGCTGTTATTTTTAAGTAATAATAATAAGCGCAATGCACGTGTGCGAGGCTGTAAATGCTGAGTGCGAGAGAGAAGCTATTCCAGCAGTCAAATTGTGCATCTTACTCGCACTCACATTTACAGCAGCGTCAATACGATATAACCACTCATTGTTATTAATTAAAAATAACAGCTTAGTAGTAAATTAATGACACAGATTTCTTCAGGATCATGTAACGGCGACTTTAAACTTTGATTTAGTCACTTTCTGACTTTCAAAATAATAATTTTTTACCGAGTTATTAGGCCTTAAAAATGGCCATTTTCGCGTTTTTCAAATTTTAGCTTGCTTATAACTCGAAAAAGATCAACTTTAGAGAAAAATTATAAGAGACCTTTTTTGTCCAGAATGATCCAAAAAACATAAAAAACAATTAGTCCGGGCCAAAATATTGATTTTTGCAATTTGATTAAAAAAAATTTTTAAAAAAAAATTGGCCCACTTTTCTCGTGGGCGACTTCTTGAACCTTATTCTGGGATGTCTCACTAATGTGATTATGTAAAAATATCTCATGGGAATATTTTTCCCAACGAACCCGCCGTTTCCGCCTTGTTTAATTATAATATTTCTATTATAATATTTCTATTATAATAAAGAAATATTATTTCTATTCTATAATAAATCTGAATTTGCCATCAATTTTTCTGTACTACGTAATTATTTGTTTCACTAACCCCCGAAGTGATAAAATGACAATGGAAGGATCGACGGCAGCGATAATAACAGATGACGGAATCACCAAAAATATATAAATGGCAAATGGAGTACGACATGGCATCTCTCTCTCTCAACGTCACTCTTTAATGTCGCTATATAGTCCAGAAAGCCATTGCGCATCCGCTAGGAAAAATATTCTGATTCGGATTTTTTGCACAATCTTACTCAAAAAGGACTCCTTTTAACAAATGTGCATGTTACCAGGACCAAAAGGTGGCCAAAAATTTTTTAAACGTTTTTTGTTTTGTTTTTTTTTGATCACGCCCAGACGGATGACGTCACTAGTATGCCATATATGCCACAATATCATAACTTAAAAATAAAAATCGACCTGTTTCGGGATTTTTCCTTAAAGTCTCCGGTTTACGAAATAACGAATTTATTCCTTTCATTTGCACCATACTCTCGGTGGAAAATAGTGTCGCGCACGCTTGATTAGCAATTAAAAAACAATATTGTATTGCAAAAAACTCTTCGGGATTTCATCAATCGATGTTTAAAGAATATCTACCTATATTGGCAACATTCAAATTTTCAGCTTTTCACATAGTGTTTGAGGGTTAAAAATGGCCGATTTCGCGATTTTTCAATTTTTAATCGCTTATATGTCAAAAACTATCATTTTTAGAGAAAAGTCACTATAGACCTTTTCTGTTTAGAATGATCCAAAAAACCTAAAAAAAAATTTTTCCGTGCAAAAAAATAATTTTAGGAAAAAACAAAAAAAGTTTAAAAAGTTTTTGACCACCTTTTGGTCCTGGCAACATGCAAATTTGTTAAAAGGAGTCCTTTTTGAGTAAGATTGTGCAAAAAATCCGAATCAGAATATTTTTCCTAGCGGATGCGCAGTGGCTTTCTGGACTAATAGAAGGAACAAGAAGACCTACAGAAGTAAAAGTTCAATAATAATTATAACATCGACGTCGCAACTAGTAGTGGACCAAGAGCTAGCAACGTCGGAAAAAAAATTATTTTAAGACAACTGGTTCTTTAATATATTATTCCCTATGCTTCCTCGAACACCGTGCCGGTCATCTGGCTGCTGATACAGGTTGCGTTCATTACTGTGCAGCACATTGGTACAGGTAAACATATCGTCGCCCTAAACTCCGTTTTACCCAATTTTACAGGAGAGGCAAAAAACGATTTCGCAGCGTGTACTTGTCAGGTCAAGTTTTACAATAGGTTTGTTCTAGCATCAGTTTCAAACGGTTTGAAACCATCAGCGAATAGTGGACCAGCTCGAGTAGAGGGGATAGCACTGGTGACTGTATTATATTTTCGCACTGGTCAACTGTTTGCTGACGGTTTCTGACTAGTTTAACTGTTTGCTAGAACAAACCTTATATAAATGCATGGCTGTCAAGGACTTAGCTGTGTTTACGCAGGAAAATCAAAGTAATCAGAGTTAGCTGGTATACAAATCATACAATATTTTAGGTTTTAGATAAAAAATGTAACTTGACTGTTTAACTTATCGATAGACTAAATTAATACTATTATGAAGATGTTAAAAACTCATTTTGCCTAAAATGTGGACTTAGCAGGTTAACACTTTAAAGCGACGATATCGAATTTAAAATTATTGTAAGACGAAAAATTATTTTGTCATTACTTTTTAAACATTATTAGAAATATGAACTATAATTGCCAGACATTTTTGTGGTTTAAAAAGTAATGACAAAAAAATGTTTCGTCCTAATAGTTATTTATGATATAAGTGTTAAAAGTACACGTTTAAGGCACGCATGTGAAAGTTTGCAGAATGAGCGAGTGCCTTAAAAATGTACTTTTTAACACGCATATCATACAATATTTTTTCTACAAACGCAATTACAGGACAATATCTATAAAAACTTTTACTTGAACTTGACTGACATTCCAATTTTATATTTTTTTGACATTAAATCAAAATTGCATATACGGTTAATACGAACTGCAGTGCCTTAAAATTTTTTTAAAGCGCTAGTGCCTTAAAGTAGCATTTTTAACGCTCGTATGGAGTGCTAAAAATTGCATTTTTAACACGGTTGTAGAAAAAATAATTTAAATTCAATATACAGGGTGATTGATGAGTGTGATAAAGCTCAGTAGATCCGCTATATTAATAGCTAGCAATAAAAGTTAATAACAAAAATTTTAGCCAACTTTCAGCTTTACATTAGGAAATTAGTTAGAATGTGGCAACATAGTGGCAAACCAAACTTTTGTTTTTTTTTTAATGGAACACCTTATATTTTATTTTATATTCGAAATTCTCTTAACTTTCCCATCACAAAAATATAAAGGGTTGTTATGTTATATAGGGCTTTTACAAAGTTATAACCAATTTTTTAAGAAAAACGTAAAAAGTTCAGTTCCCTGTATAAAAAAAAGTAAGCACAACAGCAATGGTTTATTGTTGCTATATTTTTTTGTTGATTGTCAAAATTTATAAAAATGTTTGATATTGCTAATTTTCCTTATATCGAATACAGGGTGAGTCAAAACGCAAGTACATTCTTTTCTCAGAAATTTTAAATGGAACACCCTGTATTTTATTTAACCATCGAAAAGTATCATTACTGTACTTTAATTTTTGTATAATATTTCCTATACCTAAATTTGTTAGTTTTCGAGATATTTTCATTTTTCAGAGCAAGTTATTAATTAAGGTGTTCTAGTTAAAATTGCTGAGAAAATAATGTACTTGCGTTTTGACTCATCCTGTATTCGATATGAAGAAAATTAGCAATATCAACCATTTTTATAAATTTTGACAATCAAAAAAAAATATGGCATCAATAAACCATTACTGTTGTGCTTATTTTTATTTATACAGGAATACAGGGAGCTGAACTTATTACGATTTTCGTAGAACATTGGTTATAACTTTGTAAATACCCTGTATAACATAACAAACCTTTATATTTTTGTGATGGAGAAGTTAACAGGATTTCGAATATAAAATAAAATATAGGGTGTCCCATTTAAAAAAAAAAGTTTGGTCTGCCACTATGATCACCCTGTAACATTCTAACTAATTTTGTAATGTGAAGCTCAAAGTTGGCTGCAAGTTCTGTTATTAACTTTTATTGCTATCTATTACTATAGCGGCTCTACTAAGCTTTATCACACTAATCAATCACCCTGATTTTGTATTTACCTGTACAGGTGTGCTGCGCAGTAATGAACGCAACCTGTATCAGCAGCCAGATGGCCGGTAAGGTGTTCGAGGAAGCATAGGGAACAACATATGAAAGAATCAGCTGTCCTAAAATAGTTTCTCGAAAACGTTGCTAGCTCTTAGGCCAAAGCGTATTCTGACGACGTAGCACTGATTAGCAGAAACCTAAACAGTTTATAGAGGAAGAATTTGCGAAGTTGTGCAAGAAAGCATGCAAAAGGGGTTTGACAATAAATCAAAAAAAAAACAAAATACCTAATATGCTCAAGAAAAAATACAGTTAATGTGACAAGTTTAAATATTTGCAAATACGAGTTTGAGAAGATAGAACACTTTAAATATCTTGGAGTCTCAGTTAATGGAACTAATGATAGAATCCTATGGTTTGTTTTTAAAGCAGTAGAAGTAAACTAAAAAGACAGATTCACACCCAAGAAAGTCACTAGAAAAATTACCAAATACATCTTTTTTGGTTGATCAGATCGGCCTTCGACGGTAATCCATACATATTATATTATACTAGTACGTGGCTAAACAGTTCTAAAACTAGCTGTTTTTTATATACAGTGATGGGCGCGCTAATAACCGGCAAAATAGCGCAAAAGATGGAAAACATTATACATTACGAAACACAAAGAGATGAAACTAGTGGAGGTGGAAATTATTGTTATAAACGTCTAAATTAACATTCCATTCCATAGTTTCCCACGTTTAGACCTATCAGAGGAGTATGACAACTGTCACTGTGACAGTAGAATTTTATTAAATACTTTGTAAAAAACTATGCAATGTAATGTTAATTAAGACGTTTATAACGATCATTTCCACCTCCACTAATTTCATCTCTTTTTGTTCTCAATGTATTATGTTTTCCATCTTTTGCGTTATTTTGCCGGTTATTAGTGCACTCATCACTGTATAATATGTTTCTTATATAAAAGTATACTAAAAATCTAAAAATTAAAGGAATAACGCAGAAAACACAAAAAAATTGCCGATATAAATTAATTAATATATCAAATGCCAGTAGTGTCAAAATTTCATAAAAGCCTCTAGTGTTCAAAATGAAAAAGTTCCTATGCAGCCGCGACATAAATATAAACTTAAGAACAAGAATGTTAAGGTGCTATGTTTTCTCCGTTCTGCTATACAGCATGGAAGCTTGGACACTGAAAAGATAAACATCAAAAACATTGAGGCATTCGAGATGTGGTGTTACAGGAGAATGTGGAAAATACCATGGACAGAAAGAGGAACAAATCAATATGTTCTGCTGAAGATGGGGAAGGAATGCGAAGTCATAAAAACCATACAAACGAAAAAACTGGAATATCTAGGCAACATAATGAGAGGAGAAAGGTACTCTCTGCTAAGACTCATAATCCAAGGAAAAATCTCGGGAAAGAGAAATGTGGGACGTAGGAGGATTTCCTGGTTGCGAAATTTAAGGGAGTGGTATGGGTGCAGTTCAATACAGTTGTCCAGAGCTGCAGCCAACAAAGTTAAGATTGCTGTGATGGTAGCAGACCTCCGACAGGAGACGGTACTGCAAGAAGAAGAAGCCATTAGTGTCAAAATTTCATAACATTGGAGTAAACTTGACTGAGGTTGGACCAATTACAAACAAGCATTACGGCGTGGTAAATTTGAATTACTCCTCCTGGTTTAAAAACATCATCATCATCAATATCATCATCATCATAATCAATGGCGTCACAACTCTTCGTGAATCTTTGCCGCGTTTACTATTGTCATCCATGTTTGTCGGTCCTGTGCCACTAAGTTCCATTGTCTCGCTCTCATTTTCTCTAGATCTTCTTTGACTGCATCTTTCCACCTTTTTCTAGGCCGTCCTACAGACCTTCTTCCATATGGCTTTCCCAGAACACATTGTTTATAAGGCGATTCCCGTTACTGCAAATCATATGCCCTGCCAATCTGAGTCTATTGGCCTTTATATATCTGACTAGATTTTCCTATCCGAATAGAAACTCTAACCCATTATTGTATCTGCGCCTTCATTCGATTGTCACGGTGCCTCTACAAGGGCCATATATCATTCGAAGGATTTTACGTTCCCACACCAGCAATTTGTTTACCGCTCTTTGTGTTAGCGTCTATGTTTCGCTTCCATACGTGACTGCTGGTCGTATTATGGTCTTATATATCTGTATTCTTGCACCTCGTGAAAGAAGATTTAGGTTTAAAAACAGACCATAGTAATTAATGAAAGCACCCTGGCAGGAAACAGAACCTACTCGAAATACAACAACTTCCTCAAAAATAAAAAGCTTATTCAGGATACTAAACTGAAAATTTACAGAGCAGCAGTTAGGGCAGTAATAATATAAGGTGCTGAAGTAATGTGTCTGACACAGAAAGATGAAGGAATATTGAGTATCCTAGAGAGAAAATAATTCGGAGAATAGCAGGCCCACTAAACTTAGGTAATAATGAATTTAAAAAACTGATGAATTACGAAGTAAGAGAACTTTGGAAAGGAGAAGAAATCGTCAGATTTATCAAGTCACAGAGACTCAGATGGATGGGAACACATAGAAAGGAGACATCCAAAAGCAATTATCAAGAAAATCACTAAATGGAGACCAGTATCACGCAGACTACGAAAAAGATCCAAAACCAGGTGGGAGAACCAGATACTTGAGGGAGGCCCTTAAGAAGATGGAAGTTCAAAAATGGATATCCATTTGCAAAAAAAGGAAACAAGGGAGGAAAATTGTAGAAGACGCCAAGTGACACAACCAATTGTAAAACCGAAATATTAATGCGGACTGATTCCCCGCGACAAATGAATCGGAAGGGCACAAAGAGAGCGGTAATCACTCCGCCAGGAGTGTAGATGCCGTGATGAACCTCCGGAGAAAAAATCGCAAACCAATAAGAAATACATACAATAAGATTACAATAAGAAATCATTTTTTGAATTAGAAATATTACATTCGATGGGAAAGTACATAGCCTTCATTTGGGTCCCATCGCACACTGGAATCTGGGGAAATGAAAAACCAGATCAACTAGCAACTACAAGCCGAATCAACTTAGAAGGTACTACAAAAATTACAAAGTACCCTTACAGTGATATGAAACATCTAATTAAAATTCACAGCAATAACATTTGGCAAAATTACTGGGAAAATTCTGCAAACAAATTAATCCCAATATGCCCACATGTGAACAGCTGTATGAATAACCCCACTAGTAGACGAGACCAAGTAATCATTAACCGTTTAAGAAGTGGTCATACAGCTGTAACACATAAATTTCTTATCAGTAAAGATTCACCGTCAATTTGCAACAACTGCACCACTTCATTAACAGTGAAACACTTCCTACTTGACTGCCCTTGTTTCCAAAATGACAGAAGAATACATGGAGTTCCACTCAAATCCATCCTGACGGACAACAATTTAAATGTATTGAATTATTAAAATGGCAGAATTGAAGGAATACAATAACATACCAGCAAACGAATGGGAAAGATACTTGACGGAACTGTTTAAAGGAAAGGAAAATCATAATCAAAATAATAACCTACCTGAATTAAGACACGAAATTGAAATCAGTTTTCAGGAAGTAGGGGTAGCCATAAATTCACTCAAAAATAGGAAGTCACCAGGACCAGACGGAATAACCAACGAGCTTCTAAAATACGGAGGAGAAAGTATAACCCTAGAGATGACAAAACTTATACAAAAACTAATATTGCACTGCAAGATACCAGACGCATGGAGAAACAGCATAATGATACCAATGTTCAAAAAAGGAGACAAAGAAGACCCCAACAATTATAGAGGTATAAATCTACTAAACACCGCACTTAAGCTAACCACAAAAGTCCTAACCAACAAAATCAATAAACTAACAACTTTATCAGATGAACAACAAGGATTCAGATCCGGAAGATCCTGCGTAGACGCCGTATTTGTACTGAGACAAATCACAGAAATGGCCATTGAGTACAATAAACCAGCATATCTATGTTTTATAGACCTGACAAAGGCTTTCGATCGCATCCAAGTCGAAGACGTCTTACATTTACTGTATGGAAGAAACATACCAATCAATATTATACAAACCATCGAAAACATCTACTTTCATAATCGAATACAGGCAAAGATAAATGGAAAACTAACGCAGTTTATACCAGTACAAAGTGGAGTCAGACAAGGTGACTCATTAAGCCCACTGCTCTTTAATATAATAATGGACGAAATAATAGAAGCAGTACGTAAAGGTCGTGGTTATAGAATGGGGAATAAAGAAATCAAAGTATTGTGTTATGCAGACGACGCCGCATTAATCGCCGAGACAGAAGACGATCTCCAAAGATTAACACACATCTTTAATACAACAGCCAAGAAATACAATATGATAATATCAGCAGAAAAAACCAAATGTATGACAACATCTAAATACCCACTACGATGTAAAATCGAAATTTATGGGAAAATAATAAAGCAGGAAGCAAGGTTTAGATATCTGGGAATTGATATAACCAGTTACGGAGATGTTCAAGAGGAAGTACGACAACAAAGCTTAAAAGCAAGTAAAGCGGCGGGATCTCTTAATGACACAATCTGGAAGAACAAACACTTAAGACAAGACACAAAAGCAAGAATCTATAAAGCAGCAATTAGACCTATATTAACATACACGGCGGAGACAAGGCCTGACACATCTAAAACGAGACGACTACTAGAAACAACAGAGATGAAAATACTCCGACGAATATCAGGGAAAAGTCTGTTGGATAGGGAGAGGAGCGAAAACATAAGAAGATCATGCAATATAGAAGACATAAATGGATGGGTGACAAAACGGAAACAGGAGTGGAACGAACACATTAGTAGAATGGCAGGGGATAGGATAGTACGAATAGCACGAGATAAGTCACCAAATGGACGAAGAAGTATTGGCAGACCAAGAAAAAGGTGGTGCGATAACCTAAACAATTTAGGAGGATAATATTGAAGAAGAAACAGGCTTTAAAGCCTACATACAAGAAGGAAAAAGAAGAAGAAGAATTATTAAAAAAAAATTGTGTTATATTAATAAATGTAATTCATATTAAAAATATTGTGTTTGTAATCCCACTAACTCTTGATCCTTCCGACCCCGAATGGCGATTAGGTTTCCGAAAGCAGACGGGTCGCTATATTTCTTTCTACTACATATTCTTCACCGAAAGATTGCCGGTATAAGCAATCCCCCACTTACTGACCAACGGCTTCGGGCGGATGAGTTGGTAAGTGGTAGGGCACCCTTTTGTCCTGAGGTTGTGAAATCGGCCCCGAAGGCGGATGAACCAAATATTTTGGTCAACGGTATAAGGATGGGGAAGCACAAGTAGGGCAAACACCCCATTAATGATCCAGAGCGATACGCCCTAGTCAATTAATCCTGGTAATGCTCAACACTAAAATAAAATCCGGAGTAATTCGTCCGATCGATTCTCTGGGGAGGACAGTTTTGAGTTCACCATAAGATAATAAATTGAAGTGCAGAAAGAATATCAATATTTGTATATGGAATGTCAAAACCTTATATAAAGCAGGAAAAATCCACAATGCAATACAGGAGATGAAGAGAATGCATATTGAAATCATGGGAATAGCAGAAATGAGATGGCCAGATTCTGGGGAAATACAAGTGGAAAATCACAAGGTATACTACTCGGGAAAAAGTGATGGATCACATGAATATGGAGTCGGATTTATCGTATCACCCAAAGTTGCCAAATGCGTTACTAACTTTACGCCAATATCAGAGAGAGTGATGTTACTACAAGTACAAGCCAACCCCGTCAATATAAATATTATCCAAGTTTATGCTCCCACTGCAGACAAAGAAGAGGAAGAAGCTATTGAGTTTTATGAGCATATCAACAGAATTATATAGAAAATTCCACGACAGGAAGTTCTTATCATTATGGGAGACTTTAATGCCAAGATTGGAGCGGGAGATAAGACGCAGTACATCGGCGCACATGGACTTGGAGTCAGAAAGAGAGACTTGGAGACAGAGGAGACCTCCTAGAAAAATTCGCAGAAGACTCAGAACTCGTTGTCACTAACACATTTTTCCAATTACCACCTCGAAAGCTGTACACATGGAACTCGCCTCAAGACAAACCCGGGAGAATTATTAGAAATCAAATAGATTATATTTTAGTAAACAAAAGATTCCGAAACAGCTTTACATCTGTCAAGACTTATCCTGGAGCAGACTTAGAGACGGACCACGTTCCACTGGTGGGAGTATTTCGCGTCAAACTCAAAATAGTGCAGAAAAAGAAATCACAATCATACGACCTACGTATGCTAAAAGACCCTGACACGAAAATGAGGGTCCAAGCCACGTTAAATGAGCAAGTGACTGCAATTAGAGACGCATCGAATGAAGAACAAATGATCAAACAGATGACCGAAATTTTTCAAAATGTAAAGGATAGACACTTAAAGGCAGATAATTTAACCAAGAAGAAATCATGGATGACATATGAGATCCTGAAACTAATGGACGAAAGAAGTAATGCCAAAAATGACCCCGACACATACAAAACAATCAATATATCAATAAGAAGGAAAAGTAGAGAAGCGAAAGAAAAAGAAGCAATGGAGGGATGCCAAGAAATTGAGATTCTACAATCAAAGTACGATAGTCACAATGTACATAGGAAAGTTAAAGAACTCACAGGTGGACTAAGACGGAGACAGGGAGGAAATCTAACTGATTCTGACGGAAACATCATCTTAGATAAACAGAGTAAAATTAGAACGTGGAAAGAATATTTAGAAAAACTGTTTGAAGATCATGATGGACCAAGAATATTACAGCAGGAAGTTTATTCTGCCATAACACAGCTAAAGGATGGCAAAGCAGCAGGTCCCGATAATATACAAGCAGAACTACTTAAACTGATGGACAAAGAATCAATAGCAATAATCACAAAGATATTCAACAACATATACAACTCTGGACAAATACCAACAGAATGGCTGAAGTCTGAGTTTATTGCACTTCCAAAAAAACCAGGAGCCAAAATGTGCGAAGAATACCGTACGATAAGCCTAATGAGTCATCTCCTAAAATTGTTCCTAAAGGTAATCCATACGAGAATTTACAAGCTATGTGAAAGTCAAATTTCGCCCAACCAGTTCGGGTTCATAAATGCTGTTGGTACGAGAGAGGCTTTGTTTTTAATACAAGTCTTATTCCAGAGATGCAGAGGCGTAATCTGCGACGTATACGCATGTCTGGTTGATTACGAGAAGGCGTTTGATCGAGTACAACATGCCAAGATGATGCAAATACTAAAAGAAGCAGGAATTAACAACCAAGATCTGAAAATAATTAGAAACCTTTACTGGAATCAGACTGCAAACCTCAGAGTTGACGGTGAACTCACCGAATATGTCAAAATCATGCGTGGAGTGAGGCAAGGCTGCATTTTGTCCCCCTTAATTTTCAATCTTTACTCTGAAAGAATATTTATCGAAGCTTTGCACGAAACTGAAAAAGGTATTCTACTAAACGGGTACCGGCTAAATAATATCAGGCATGCAGATGACACCATAGTATTTGCTGACAACCTAGAAGACCTACAAGTACCTACTCATGGACAAAATCACGTATTACAGTCAGCAATATGGACTCAATATAAACGTAAAGAAAACAAAGCTTATGATCGTCAGCAAGAAAAAGATAACAGAAGGTCAACTCTATATCAACCAAACCCCTGTAGAAAGAGTGAGGCACTACAACTACCTCGGCACCATAATAAATGAAGAATGGACCAATAGCCAAGAAATAAGAGCGCGCATCGGAAAAGCTAGATCAATCTTCAACCGTATGGGGGCGTTTTTCAAGAGTCACAACTTTTCTCTTGGTATAAAAGTAAGAATGCTGAGATGTCACGTCTTCTCTGTCATTTTTTATGGTGTTGAATCATGGACCTTGAACGAGGATATGTGCCTAAAGTTGGAAGCATTTGAGATGTGGCTATATCGGAGAATTCTTAAATTCCCATGGACTGATAGGGTCACAAGTGAGGAGGTTCTTAGAAGAATGGGGAAGAACCGAGAAATACTAACCACCATCAAATCTCGAAAGTTGGAATACTTTGGACACATTATGCGAAATGAATCCAGATATGCCCTCCTACAAGCCATCCTGCAAGGAAAAATATTTGGAAAGCGAGGTCCAGGAAGAAGAAGAACATCCTGGTTAAAAAACCTCAGAACCTGGTTCAACACAACATCTGTGCAGCTTTTCCGCGTTGCTGCAGATAAAGTGCAGATTGCCATGATGATCGCCAACATTCGCCACGGATAGGCACATCAAGAAGAAGAATCCCACTAATAACTCTACGTGGTTGATGTCGTATAAGTGTTTTAAATATAAAAATAAAACAAAAAAAATCATTTTTATTTCGATCCAAAACACCGTAATCTCAATTAAATTAATAAAATTATTTTTAATATCGTTTACCTATGAACATATCAACAGTAGGAAGAAAGAATAAACTAGTAAAAATAAATAAATATTCAGTTATTCGTTTTCAATTGGTTCCAATATTAGTATGGGATCCGAATAAAGGTCGATCTGTACCCATCTGCTTGCCGGATGAAACATTGTTTTTATTAAATTTCATACATAGACAAATATTTCTAGCATGGGTTGCCTAACAAAATCGTGTCATGGCTATCCTTAAGGGGTGGTAGGGGTTGAAATCAATATTTCAAGCACATTTTTTTTGAAAGTATGGTAGAATTATTTTATTTTTAAATTAAATAGGCATATTCAGCAAAATTAATATATTACTCAGGAAAAAATTCAAAGAAAAATATTAAAAAATAAGCCAACAATGGCAAATTTTTAAAGACACCTCAAAAAACAATGAATTTTGTGGTGGACATTAGAAGTAGAAGTCATCATTGGATCATGGTAAACAAAAAATTTAAAAGATTTTATTAGCTTATGAGTTTTTCGAGGTACATATAACGATTTCGAGTTTTTTTAGTTTTATCGAATTTTGACTTTTTGATATCACTCTGAAATCAAAACAACAATTTTTTTGCAAAAAAGGGTGAAAATCAATATATTTATTATTGTTAAACAAAAAATAAGCATAAAACAAAAAATATCTAGACAGTGTTACCTCAAGGAATGTCTAAAGACAATATATACAGAATTCCAGGTGGATTGGTCAAGTAGATTTTTCTACCAATGTCTACAGCATTTGAAAGAGCAGTTTTGAAACGCTTTTAAAGTATTGTCAACTTTTATTTTCAATGTTTTTGTCTGTCAAATCGTAAAGTGATGCACACCCTAATATGTTCTTGAATCGCGGAGTAATTGACAGCTGTTGACCGTTTTTCACTACGCTCAAGCGCGCTGGCGAGAACTTGCTGCAAAGCGAGTCGAAGCTAGGGAGGTAGGGAGATAGTGTTGAATATCCCTGCCTTCGATTCGCTTTGCAGCAGCAACGGCTGTTCTCATTTTCTTTTGTAAATTACTCCGCGATTCAAAAATATATTCCGGTGTGCATCATTTTACGATTTGACAGACACAAATGAAATTGAAAATAAAAGTTGACAATAGTTTAAAGGCTTTTTCCTTAAAACTGCTTTTTCAAAGGCTCTAGACATTGTAACTCAAAAACTACTTGACCGACCCACCTGGAATTTTGTACATATTTTCTTTGGATATTCCTTGAGGTAACGCTCTTGAGATATTTTTTCTTTTATGCTTATTTTTTGTTTGATAATAATAAATATGTTGCTTTTCACCCTTTTTTGCAAAAAAATTCTGAGTCATATCAAAAATTCAAAATTCGATAAAACTAAAAAATAGTCGACAGCGTTATCTCGAAAAACTCACAAGCTAATAAAACATTTTTGAATTTTTGAAGTTATACTTCTTTAGGCGCGATTGAGATTGGAGGTGGATTTATATTGATCTGCGTGCATGCGCACACCGACAGTTTGGTATTAGTCTTTATACGGGCTCTGATCGGGTGTTGAAATGATCTGTCAATAATTGTTCAATATGGAGGTTATCGGTAAACAAAAATGTTGTATAATATATTAGTTTTTATTGTTGTGAGGACAGACATAAAATCAAATTTATAATTATAGTCACTTTTTAAATAGTTTTGAAAAGCCACAGGTACGTAATTCTAAATGTTTCAGTTGTATTCCAATAAAAAATTATCTTCATACCTATTTGGAAAATGTAAAAAAAATAATGTACTTACCTAGTACTTGCTATGCTATACCACTAGTAGGCAATGCTTTAATTTACATAATCTGATTACGAACAAACTTTCTACAAATTTTCATCTAATGTATCGTTTTCTTACTCTATATATTGTTGTATTTTAATTCGAGAAAAATCAAACTAATAAAAATTCATATAAACAAAATGTCAAAAAGTTGTTCAGTTTGTGTATATTCCCACATGACGTATACGCGAAGGTGGTGCAGTTTGAAATCGCTTCGACTCTCGTACGGCGGGATACACGGGAAGTAGGTTCAAGCCCAATGCAAGTTATATCATTTTTTTTTATTTTTTTTATAGATTTTATGATTGTAAGTATATTATTATATAATTTTTTTCAGAAAATACGCATTTAATTAAAATTTTTGGCAACAATTATTGTTCAGAAATCATTTGTGGCATTTTTCAATGTGTGTGTGTGTGTTTTATTCTTTTATTTTTCTAATTTTTGGTATTGTTTTAATAAAAACTTTTGGAAAGTAGTAGAGAAACTGTTTAAAGTACATTGATTACGTTGAAATCATATAATAGAAGTATAACTTCTTACGTGCGTACAAAGTAAACACATTCTTTTTTTTTTTTGTTTACTATGAGCTAATGATCAATTTTGATGTACACCGCAAAGTGCATTATATTTTGAGGTGTCTTCAAAAATTTGTCACCGTTGGCTTATTTTTCAATATTTTTCTTTGCATTTTTTCTTGAATAATCTACGAATTATACTGAAGATGCCTATTTAATTTAAAAATAAAATAATTCTACCATACTTTCAAAAAAATGTGCTTGAAATATTGATTTCAACCCCTGTGGCTAGAAATATTTGTCTATATATGAAATTTAATAAAAACAATGTTGCATCCGGCAAGCAGATAGGTACAGATCGACCAATATTCGGATCTTAGACTATATGATTTGATTATAATTTTTGTCATTTGTATGTAGACCAAAGACCAATTATATAAGATATATTTAAAGAGCTTTCTGACCTATTCCACTGCGACCTTATAACATTATCTAGCCTGACCCTTTTTAAAAAGTCTAATAGCTTCGAGACCGAACCTTCCATGTAGCTATTTGCCGTTGGATTTTGTTCTCCTAATGCAAAGAACCGCACATTTGCCAGACTTCACACTGACATAGAATGTGCTCTGCTGTTTCTTCTTCCAGGTGGTAGAATCTGCACTGGTCATCATCTGACACCCCCATCAGCGTCAAGTTCCTATTTAGTTTGCAGTGCCCTGTTAGCAGACCTACTATAGCTTTGACTATTTTCCTGCCTTTGCTTATTACGTCTGCCGTAAATTTTGGCGAATGTTCTGTAATGAGCTGTTTCGTCTGTCTATGTCCTGGTGAATTTCTCCACCATTTCAATAATTTGTGAGCTACCCACTTTCTTGTAGCCGTTCTTGGTCCAACTTGGTCCTTGTTGGTAAGAGTTCCGGTCCAACGAATGGCATTGATGAGCCATGTTTGGCCATTTCATCTGCTTTTTCATTGTCCTTATAACCCTCGTTCTCCGGTACCCAGGCTGCCGACCTCTAGAAAATGGAGTCCCTTAAGCGCTGCCTGACTATCTGTGAAGATTGCAACTGAACAGAACTTTTTCCTGCCTTTCTATTTCTTCCACGCAGTGATGGATTGCCGGTATTTCCGCCTGGATATATGTGACATCCTTCGATAGACTTACAGGAAAATGTATCCCTTGATTTGCTGCCCTTGATAGTATAAGCTGTATAAGCTGTATAAAATATGTATCTCAACTATCATATATTACAACCTGCTCAATATTTGCAGATTTAAAAATGAGTACTGAATCACAGTATACGTTTAAACAAAAAAAAAGGAAGTCTTCCACGTAAACTGCGCATATAAAAGCAAATTAGGAGGCGTTAAGTAAGCTACCTTAAGCTATGAATAATAGTAAGTCAGAATAAGTTAAAATGTATTTATCTGCAAGCTGTACAAAATATATTTTAAGATATATTATAGAATAAAGCCCAGAATATCTTGTGAGTCTAGTAAACGTTTGGAGATGATTAGAAACTATTATATATCGCTTTTCTTTTTATTATATTTTTTTTTCGTTGTTTTCTTCCTTTCTTCTTATTGCGCTGTCTCCGTTCGAAAATTAGCGAGATACAAATGACAGTTGTGTCTGCAGATAAGCGCTTAGGTAAAAAATAAATAAATAAATCATCTCCTTAGGTTTTTCATCCATGGGGTATTCCTACTAATATTTTGCCCTATACTTTACCACCAAATATAATTCAAAGTAATTCATATCTTTCAGTTTTCAACACATGACAGAATTATTATATTTTCCATTCTTTAATCATGCTTAGTAATTTTTTTTTTCTCATATGCCCAAGTACCTCACTGTTGGCATCATTATATTCACATCAAAATAAACTAATATATGTTGTCAAATTCTTATAATTTGACAAAAGTTAACCAAAAGAAAAACAAATTATCTGACGACGGCCCTGT